>NC_040011.1:17252963-17376186 GCF_000972845.2 Larimichthys crocea | reverse complement strand
TTTTCTATTTTTATACAAAGTAACATATTATATGATATCATAATATTTATAATTGCTACAAAACAAGGACACAAGTATTTCTCCTCCCTGGATGTGACTCAAGTGAACTTGAGACGAGTTTGAAATAAAACCTCCATTTAAAGGTTCAGTCTGTAGATTTTAATGGCATCTAGATGCGAAGTTACTGTTCCCAACCAACCCTAAATCTTCCACAATGGACCTTTAAATGTCAAAATTAATTAGAATTTAAATCAAACCCAACATATCCCCCCTCCCTCACTCTCTCTCTGGTACACAGTGAGTATGTGTCTGACGCATGCTCATGCTGGTGGCTCACCTTGACGTTATGCATGCTCATGAGATTCCCGCAGTTGTCCAAGTACTGTTTAAGGTCGCTGTCCTGAAAGATAAACAGCCACAGTGTTCACACTCACATCCGTCCATATTTGTGTGTGTGTAAATTAGGGTCAACACCTTCCGAACTCCCGATGTACTCACGAGATACTCCCACATACTCTTCTTGCCCCCTGAAGGCCTGAAACTGAAAATGTAATAAATCATAATACATTACTTAGTCCCAGTTTGTGCCTCTCAATGAACGGAATTTATAGAGCTAACCATTTAATTTAATTTAATTTAAAAAACACACAAGGTAATACAGTACTTGCTGCTGTTCTTGAGTCCTCAAAGGTCAAAGGTCTTCTGACCATGTGGATTACAGTGATCCCTCGTTTATCGCGGGGGATTCGTTCTAAAAATAACCCGCAATAAACGAAATCCGCAAAGTAAGTTTTGTAATTATTATACATGTTTTAAGGCCGTAAAACCCCTAACCACACACTTTTATACACCTTTTTACACGCATTTTGTACAGTACTCCTTAGTTAATCAGGACGCAGAACATAACGCACCTTCATACTATACAGTACGCTGTAAAAAAAAAAAAAGCATGCAAAATTACACTAAAAAAATCCGCAAAACAGCGAGTCCGCGAAAAGTGAACCGCGTTATAGCGAGGGACAACTGTAAAACAAAAAGTCTGTCTGCTGCACAATAAAATAACAACCATCCTCCCAACTTTGACTCTTTTTCCTAATTCAGGCTATATACTGTGCCCCCCCCCACCCCAATATTTTCTATTTTTATACAAAGTAACATATTATATATGATACTATAATATTTATAATTGCTACAAAAACAAGGACACAAGTCATTTCTCCTCCCTGGATGTGACTCAAGTGAACTTGAGACGAGTTTGAAATAAAACCTCCATTTAAAGGTTCAGTCTGTAGATTTTAATGGCATCTAGATGCGAAGTTACTGTTCCCAACCAACCCTAAATCTTCCACAATGGACCTTTAAATGTCAAAATTAATTAGAATTTAAATCAAACCCAACATATCCCCCCTCCCTCACTCTCTCTCTGGTACACAGTGAGTAGTGTCTGACGCATGCTCATGCTGGTGGCTCACCTTGACGTTATGCATGCTCATGAGATTCCCGCAGTTGTCCAAGTACTGTTTAAGGTCGCTGTCCTGAAAGATACAACAGCCACAGTGTTCACACTCACATCCGTCCATATTCTGTGTGTGTAAATTAGGGTCAACACCTTCCGAACTCCCGATGTACTCACGAGATACTCAAACACCAGAGTGAGGCAGCGTTCGGTGTGGATGATGTCGTGCAGCGTGACGATGTTGGCGTGTTTCAGGTTCTTCAGCAGAGACACTGGGTGGACGGAAGAACCTCAAATCAGCTTACAGCACAACATCAACAGAAGGAACTACTAAAAAAACAATATACTAACACTACAGAGCTACAGCTTTGCAACAATTTCAGAAGAAGAAGAACAGGTTTAATCTGCACCTGTGGTTTAGTCTAAACTTAGCTGCAGGGTCCTAGATGTAAATAAGATCATGTAAATAACCTACTGCAGACATGCAGCTATGTCCCAGTTCCATACTACATACTAATCCTACATAGCAGGTACATTAAGCTATTAAAATATGCTCTAGTCACTTCCTTCTGATATAGCTTGCAATAAAATAAACTTATTATCCACATGAGGGCAGCAGCCCTGGGAAATATGTGTGTATGTGGGTGTGGTTGTTGATGTGTGTGTACCCTCTCTGATAGCAGTGCAGGGTGCTCCCTCCTCGTGCTCCAGCCTAATCTCCTTCAATGCCACCAGGTTCTCTGTTAGTTTGCTTCGCCCTTTGAACACTGTGGCATACGTCCCCTATGAACATACACACACAGAAGCACATAATACTATATTTTGAAGAACTGTTACTCAAATAACAGCAGGTATGATTTATTTCTATTCATAGCAACAGAATAAAGAAGTTAATTTGATTGGAATCTGTTTACTTGCTCATCACCATCATCCAAAGAGGCACATCAAGAGAAATCACAGCAGATAATTAATTCCAACTGAACTGAGTGAGCAGCATCGACACGTTACATCAATGAAATGCAGGCGTTTCACTTCAAAGCAGGCTTTGATTTGATCCATTAATCAAGTTCATTCTGATCTACTTCTTTGGGATCTGACTATTGTGATTACTGACTGTCACAGCTCATCATCCTTGCTCATAAATATCCTTCATATTCTCTCAGCTGTGCAATTTTTCCATCATTACGTTGTTGATCAGATCAGCTAATACAGGCTGAAAACAGTGCAGGTGTTTGAGGTGTTGACAAAAGGAAAGGTAGTAAATGATGTACTGTATAATGGCCATCTGTGCAAAACACTATGTTCCACTGCTAAACTGTGCCTTTGTGAACCACAAGTTATAATAATTGACGGCAAAAGAAGCTTTTTTTTTTGTCCCACAGCATTGCTGCTGCCAAGCTTTGTGACTGAGACTAATGCAGACAGCGTCTGTCACTTTAATCATTCCTTACGCCTTCAGGCAATAAGTGTTCTCAGATAAATGCTGAGGCATTTAAGTGCATCTTAAAGCCGCACTCATCCACTGCACCACCATGCATTGTGAGTACGTGTCTGAGCACACAGGGTCAATGCAGATTTAAGACTTATTCTTGTCATTCTTGTTAAGCTGTGCCATCCATGTCCAACTAATGAAGGAATATGGATAAACTGCAGTCTGCATTTAGGTGCGTAAACAGAGCTGCATGTGTTATAGCTATTTTGACAGATCTCCCCTGAGAGGCTCAGCTCACAGCGAAACTAATAAGTATAATGAAGGCTTGCAGACAACTTGTGGTCAGTGTGGTCAATATTAGACACCAGGGAGATTCTTTATCTGTGTTTGATAAAGTTCTGTCAAGCTTCAAGTTATTGCAGTAGGTGTTAGCAGTTGCACACTCATCTCTCACTGGGCTGCACGTCAACTGTTTCCATAAACTGTCTGAAAATGGTTAAAAAGTGAGTGTGTGAGCAGAGGTATTGACGTACTTCACCCAGTTTGCCGAGCTTCACATATGTCTCCAGTTTCCCAAAGCCTATGTCAGACTATGGGCAAAAAGAAAAGCACAGATTAATCTTACAGTATTCACCGTTATGATTCTCTCCTCTGATTGTACCTATTACAACATAACAGTCAAAAGATCACATTTGCATACATAAGTTAATGTTTTCTTAAGTTAATTAAGCACACATTTTTGTTTCTGCTCTCAGCCTGGCAGGAAACAAATGCCTCTTAATAGACAACAGAAGGAAATATCAAAGAAAATAATACACTTATTACAATGATAACAAAATAATAATAATAACAGCAAGGCGGGATAAGAGGACGAGTAATTTGCAGAGAGGAAGTACACTCTGTTACATCGGCCCCAATTCAAGTCAAATGGGTTGTGAAGTAAATAGGAGGTCAAATGAGATTCATATGAGAGTTAGATAAACAAAAGCCCTGACAGCAGATAATAAGAGGAAATGTCATGCTGACACTTCATGGGCCTGCCGTTATTTGTATGTTAGATTATAATATATCATAGTCAGGTGATATAGAGCACTAACCAGTGAAGCACGTCGAGACATGCGGCTAAGAGGTTTGCAGAGCGGCGAGTTTTCACTCTCCAGCTGCAGTTTCTTGAGAAACTCTGGAGGCAGGCGGATGTCCATGGGCAGAGACATGCGCTTACTGACGTCCTGCAGGAAATCAACAGACACAGAGGATTACAACACGCTCCTATCTGCTCATGTCTGTTGTGCTAGAGTCACATTAAACATGAACATTATTCATGCTTTAACGGACAGTCAAACCTCATGCCATATGGCCACTGTGTCATAACACTCCAACAGCCTCCAATCTGCTCATCTGCTCATTTTACGCCGTGTTAAACCGCTTTATTACACTGATTTGATGAATACTGATTGGTCAATTTCACCATTCTACGGTTATTTCTATAGTGCAGACTGATGCTATGAATACTGAACTGAACTGCCATGGACACAGTTCTAGACTTTGACCACAATAAACAAAGGACACATTAAAATAATTTTAAATCAATATTTTGTGTCATTTGATTTCTTTTGTCAGTAGCCATGGCAGGTTAATGTACAGCGTACATTACATTTCTGTATGCCTTATATATTATGTCAACTACCAATAGCCTACTTACCAGGATTATTGTTACTGTTGCCAATGTAACATTCATGTACATGGTGTGTACTTTCTGAAATGTTTTTATAGTTAATAGATCATTTTGAAATCGACAAAAAACAAAGAATATCTCTCGTTCCAAGCAGCCATAAAACTATGCAGAAAACGCAAACACCCTATCTATGAGTCAATGTTTGTTTCTTCTGGGCTACTGTAGAAACACAGCGGTTGAACATGGGGGACTATACAGCATCAGTGGATACAAAAGGCTCTTTCTATGGCACCAACTCTCATTTTATGGTGATTATACACTAATAACACTAAAAACATAGCAATGCATATTATATTTGATTTCATATTCTGAGTGCTTTAAAAAAAGATTGGGGATGTAAGAGGTTCTATTTACCCCTTACATGTTTTTATAGCAATCCATCCAGATAGTGACATGTAAGATTATTTGATATATTTAACTCACCCAAAAATGCGACATTATTACGTTACATTACTACATTATTATTCATTTTGAGTATTCCTTATTTCCTTTCTTTCTCTTCCATTCACTCAACATTTATGTCCTGCCTTTCCCATCTTTTTGTTAGGTGTACTGTAGGTATACCTAATGCTGACTGAAAAATAATATACTCTGTACACCTGCGCATATCTGCGCACCACACCACTGCATCAAGGACAGTCAATAAGGTGTGTGAGAGAGGCGTCTTCGTTATCAGGACAGGGGCTGTGTGCAGTCACTGAGCCCAGCTGTTAATAATTAATTAGCTCCAAACAACATTAAGCTAATTGCTGTTAAATCATACTGTCTCATGTTGTATTTCTGTACATGTTGAATATAAAAACATGATGCTCTCTGATAATGAAGTGACTAAAGGTTGTAAAGTGATTTTACTCTTTAATGATCACATTCCCTTTGTAATTTGCTCAATTTATGACTGAGTGAAAGTGCAGATTTGAAGGAGATCAATAAAGGGTCATGACACTGTCACTTGATAAGCGAGTGACTGGACCTTTGCTTAGGCTGAAGGTGGGTGGAATTATGTCACTGGGCTCATCTGTGAAAAGAGGATTCACCTGTGTGGGTGTACGGTGGCAGTGCAGGGCCTTTAAATGTTAAGAAGTCATTCATTTATAAAGGGCTCTTCTGGTGCAATAATAAGTGAAGTCTGGGCTTGTAAATGTTAATGAGCTAATAAATGGATTTTTCACTGGAACTCTTTTCTAGAAAGTAAGTGGTTGAACTGTCTGCCTGATGAATTAGCAAAATAGCTAAAAGACATCAGCCAAAGAGATTTTTACACATCCAGGCACCCATAAAATCGTATGATCTAATGATCTATGAAGCATTAGTTGACCATACAGCCATTAGTCACAACTTGTAAACTCTTTAATTGGACAAGAGCACATACATTTCTTATGCTGGTTAAATGAAGCTATCCAAATCGTCTAACCTCCCGGCCCTCTCACTGTCACACTATTATTTCTGTCTCAGCAGCACTGAGTCCTTCTGAGCACTCACTTCCCTGTGGCATAGCTTCAACTGACTGTCTGGTATGAGCTGAGTGTAGTATGAGAAAGAGTTGAAGTGAATCACATTCGCTCCATGGGGACTTTTTCTGAAAGAGTGGAACTGTGAACTCTCACATTTCCATTTAAAAAGTCTGGTGCTCCTGGGAGGGTTAAAAGCTTCTGAGGTGACTCATCTTATTGAAGTGGCATTGAGGTGGAAATGGAGAAATGACAAATGTAGAAGAGTTTAAACGGGAAAATGAACTACTTGTGCCACTGTTCATATCATATCAGAGTGACTTTTAATGCTTGTAATGTGCACTTGAACCTTGACAGCTCCTATCAGTGCCTAATCAACAACAGGAAAAATAAAAGCTTGGCAGCGTTGGCACACGTTTGCCTGGTAAATGCAAATCTGTCGCATTAACCTGTGCCCTCCCTCGCTACTTACCTCCATGGAGAAACGCCTGTGCTGGGCCTTGCTGTGATAGTGTAGGTGGGAAGGAGACTGAGCTCCCGGTGTTGTTGATTCAGGGCTCACAGGACTGGTATCATGAGATGGAGGACCAAGCCTGTCTGGAGTCAGTCCTGACAGAGGAGAAACATATAGCACTCACCATAAACTTTTACAACTTAACATATTATGATTCACACTGTTTTTATATTCTGAAACACTTTGCTAATTAGAGGTGATGTTTGAACGAAGATCGAAGATCACTAAAATCACTAAATCCATCCACTGTATCAATAAAATGTTAACTTCAATAAAATCACTCTTCTTTTCTTTTTTCTTTTCTGAGCAACTTCAACTTCTTTCATTTTATGGACGTGTAAACGAGACATGTTCATCAGTGAGCTTTGAAAGTGCTAGTTGGTGAATTTTATTCCTTTTGGACAGACCCAAGCTAACTATTTCAACAATACTTTTAAGCTTGTTGTTTTGGTTTGAAGTCCATCAACTTCACTGCTTTGCCTTAAGCAGCAGCAGTCGACATTTTTAAGTGAAAAGGCTCTTAAAACCCACAGCAGCAACTACCTGATTTAAACAGACAAATATTTTTCTCAGGAGTTGGTGAAGACCAAAACAGAGCTGCTTCAAATTAATACTAATGTTGCTCCATGTTGGTTGTAAATGGACATGTTTGCTAACATGTTCACAATGTCTTAATATGTCAAATATGTGTCTGTGTAATTAGCTTGTTGCAGATCAATGCTACTTCAAAAATTTGTGACCATAATAAGAAAGGGGCATTTGAAAAATCTACTTCTCAGTGTTCTTTGGTGAGAAAGCTATGGTGTGTGTATTTTTGCACATCATAATTCTGTGTTAAAGGATTACAGGGTAGCTTCCATTGCAAAGACTGTGACTGGTTAGCTTTGACTGCATGTATTTTCTAGGTTTTCAAGGTTTAAAAACACATGAAGTTGAAGAATATGTGATATATCTGCACAAAACAAAGAAAGGCAGAAATATCGAAATATCTGCACACAACCAGAAATGGACCCTCAGCCTCTTGTTCACAGAGATTACAGTAGAGATCATAGCTAAGGCAGCTGAAGCGAACGTGCGAGCACACCAGCATTGTGACAGCTATTCAGCCAGCAAGGTGGGAAGAATGGACTTTGATCCAACATTGTATGTGATGTGTGTGTTTGATGCCTCGTCTGTATCTTTTGAATGCTACCTGCTGTGTGGTTTCAGCCGCAGTTTGATCTCTCGTTTCAATGGCAGGATGTTGGCTGCCTCACCGGTATGGCAAGTGTGGCGCGTGAAGTGGGCATTTTATTCCATTTTATCGGCAGCCGCCAGGCGTGTGTATGTGTGTGTGTTACAACCGTTGCCTCCTGGGGTGAAGCACGAAACGCGTTTTACTCCTTGTTTCCATGGGGACAATGGCTAACAAGGGAAACAGGTCTTGGCATTAAGGAGGAAGTCTCGTATATCTCTTTAAAACCTCCCCCTCAACCCACAGACGTTATATACACACAAACATGAATATTAACTGCATGAATTATGGCTTCAGGAAATTCAACAGTGTTGGATCACACACACACACGCACACACACACACACACGTACACACACACACACACACACACAAACAATATAACCTCATACAACAAGCTGCTGGTGTGTCAATGACAAAGAAGGCAGACAGATAAAGGCCAAGGTGGCTCAAATTTAGAAATGCCTGGATGAGTTTAACAAGGCGTGTTTAACAGCACTACAGAGAGGACGCTAACAGGCCTTCTTGTGTCAGATTGATTGACACTATCTGAATAGGCTGGGGCAATGAAATGACAACCAGTTTGCTAGCCATTTGAATATCACAGCTGCAGCACGCCTTTGATCTGCCGATGCTAATTATGGTCAGTAAAGGCGACACTGACAAGAGCACACACACACACACAGAACACACAAGGTGCCCGATTGCTGTGAGATATGGATGGATGCCTGCTGGACATCGTCTTTGGAAAAGGACAATCCAATATCATACACCACATGATATTTTTGAGGCGTTTCTGTCTGAAACTAAGAGGAGAAATAACTGTGGAATGTGTGTTGGAAAATAGATTTAACAGATTTAACCACCAGGATGTGTTTGAGTGCATTTAACGCAAGATATTCACGGAGCTGCACACATTTAAACCTCGAGTCTGGTCAATATGGCCATCAAGCAGATGTACACTACAAGATATAGCAATACACCATTGGTATTTGGCATTAAAAGAATGAAATATGTGTTTCTCTATGTTCTGGTAGGTGAACTTAACGCTACACTAATCAACTAATAATTTTAGAATTAAGAATGGGTTAAATGACTGTGTGTAATGGAGTTGAAAGGAGTTGCTGGTGAACACACAGTGTCTTTTAGCTCATGCTTTAGTTTTATGGGTGCTGTATGTTGCTTTCCTAGCACCTAGTGCTATTGTTCTTTATCTTTTAGAGTTGCGATCACCAGAATAATCAGGTTGGTGTTCACGTTGGGAACCTAAACCCCAAGGTGAGATATTTGAGTTAGTGAAGACAAAAAGAGAGATTGTCCCGACTCCAAATGAATGCTAATGTTTCTCACTGTGACCATCTTTATAAGGCCATAGTATGTCAATGTAGTGCTTTTTAGCTTGCTAAGAAAACTACGTAGTTGTAAGTGTAGCAAAGCCAAAACTATTAAGCAGGTTAGTTAAGGTAGATTGATGGGAATGGTGGCTAATGGTCCTTTTTTTATAAAAGCCAGTCAACAAAACCATGCTAAGAAAGTCTCACCTGCTTGGTTAGAAATGCTTTGAGACTTTGTGCGTGTGTCCCAGAAGGTTTGATTGTTTAAAGACTTAAACAACTGTCACATAGAACAGATTTAAATCAACTTACGTTGACTAATTACAAATGACAATCCTTAATTCCTTCAATCAGGATGAATTTCTTTCAGCACATTGTCTGTGGAGACATTAGTTTCCGACATTCTCATGAGCTTTGAATTTCATGAGCACGTTTATATGGGGGCTCAAAAACAGGCTTTAAACAGACTAATATATGGAAAGTGAACAAGGGGATTCTGCCTAATGTGAAATATTAGCAGTAAGTCAGGCAGTAAGTCTTGGCTTCCCATAAGGCCACTGACTGACACACAGACACACACACACACACACACACACACACAGTCTAAAAAAAGTGACACCTGACTAGACCTGCGGCAGCGAAATTGTGTGTGTATGTTTGTGTTCATATTCGACTGTATCTTATGTGTGTATTTAAGTGTGTATACGCAGCCTTAGGGGATGCTAATGAGTGCTTAGTGATCTGAGACTGATTGACTTTTTTTTTTTTTTGCCAGTTAGATCCAGCTGCTCTTGTTTTCAAGTGAGAAACCTTACCAGAGAATACGATAATCTGATAAGACAGACGAAGTTCAACGCGCCTGAGCCTGAGCTGGACATTTAATGAAGTTTGTACACGCAGTTATGCATCAGAAGTGGGCATTAAAATCCCCTAGGAGTGCCTGTTTTTGAATAATCTTGTGGATGAAAGAACACTTCAAGTACACAAGGCAGCCCTGACCAACAGTCTAATATGTGCACCCACAGATATTAAAGGAGAGACACCATAGTATACAAAATATGACAGATATGACTCTTAGTATGTATTGTAATCCTGCCCAAACATTGCAGTCATCTGACTGAGTGTCTTAGACAATTTTGATTGATTAGTTGTATGTGAATCATTTTAATAACGTTACAATATGAAAGCAGATATCTGAATAACTTTCAGATGAGAAGACTGTGTAAGAGCCACTTAAGTCACATACATTTATTTGGTAAAGAAATGTTACGACATGTTATTTATGTTCAGCTGTAAAGGCAAAGTATATGTTGTATAGTGGATGAAGCTAAGGTTATGTTTCTAGTTGCTGATGTTCTGTTTTGAGTCACTGTTTTTACAGGTTTTTTTTTTTGCAGTTATGATGGTTTAGTAATGCTGTAAGGCAATTCATGCACATGGGCACAGAAAAGGCTGTGCATAAGCACTGTGATATAATATTCAAAGTAGTCTGTGACTGTGTAGAGTAGACTGAGTAAAACCATGTGAAGTACAGCATCAAGTCTGTAATGGACCGGGCTAAAATTTTGACTACCTTTTATGATGCTGTAAGTTGTTAATATTCAAATAATCATCATTTATCATTAATTTCTGTTTGTGTATGGATTAAATAAGTTAAAACTTAAAATAAACCTCAAGTCATTCCTTTAGAATACACCAAATGTCAAGTTTTCAGTCTAAAGAGCAGCATATGCTGTGGATAGTGCTGTGGGAGCAGGCTATAGTCCCTCACAGGAGAGAGGAGAGCGAGATGAAAAAGAGAGAGGAGTGTAAACATCAGACAGCTGCTGTGTTTCGGTCAAATGCTCTGTCTCTCTTTGTGCCTCCTTTCTTCCTCCTTCAGTTGTTCATTATTTTCATCGTTGTACTCATTGTTTCCTCTCTCTGTATGGTTACCTCTTTCCTCTGACCTTCAGTAGCAGACAGTAAGGCAGACAGACTCTGGGGGGTTACACCACATATCCAGCTGCTTCTCTTCATCAGGCAGCCAAATAACATCCCCACTTTACTGAGCTCTATGTCCACATCATGCCTGATTTTGAAGTGTTCTATATACAAGCTGATCTGATAAAACCACCTAAATAACAGTCCATTGTGCTTATAGTACATTGTAATGCATGTGCACTTGACTTGGAATATCATTTTAGTACAACTACTGTAGATTGACCTTTACATTTCCCATGAGCCACTTCTCTCCTTGCATGTTATAATGGCTTTTTTGCATTCAATCTCAGCATAAAACATCAAATCTAATCTTTATTTCATACCTTAAAGCAAATAGCCATTAACAAAAATGCACACCATGTACTGTAGTATGAAAGTGTTAACCATCATCTCTGCAATCAACCCTACAAGTATTCACCTAATTCATTGTTATTCCATCTCTTTGTACTATCTTCACAGTAATATTCTACATGATAAAGCAGAGACACTTGAAAACCTAATTCAGAATGCATTCAGTTCCTTTGCATTATATACCCCTACTTATCCTACCATAACCCTCACTTCCCTTTGAAGCCTGCTGATCCTCAGCAGCACAGTGCCGGCGGTGGTACCAGTTGTAGCCGGAAAAACCCCAGTTAATCTGCAGGGTTCCGCTACAGACACAGAAGGAGGGAAGGCTTTTGTATTTGGCATTAAAACCCAGAGTGGGATTTCAGTTTGTGCTCTATTATTACAAACAAACTTATTATTATTGCAAAAGGAAGTAGAGCTCAGAGCTCAGCATTCTGGACGTGCTTAACTGACCAGTGGTTATAAAATGGTTTTGTTAGCCACTGTGGCCACCGTGTCAAAAACTGAAATCCCTCAGATACGAGTGGAGTTACAGAAGATATCTTTGTCTCATGAACCTACAGAACTAACCTACATGTACAAGGTGACAGAAGAGAAATTTAGCTGTCTTAACAGTTACACTGCCTAAAGTTTATGAAAATGATTCTTAAATGTTACACTCCCTTACAGTAACCCATATCCCATGGAACTGTTTGGCAAAATATTGCAGCGCAAAATGTAAATCTAATGCCAACACTTAATTTAATGCCAGCGCAAGAGGGTGTACCATTTAGCTAGGCGGAAAACACAGGAGGCAGTAGGGTTGTAAAGTGAGTCTTCACTGATTTTGCTGAAACTGGATCATATTTTATGGAAAAAATGTTTTCTGGTTTTCTTCTCTGATGTCCTCCGACTGCTCCACCTCAGCTCTTTGGGATTTACAGAGTTCCCCGATGGACAGTAAAGTAAACTGCTGCGACATGTAGCTGCTGTTAGCTAGTTAGCTCTTAGGCTACTGCCTCAACTAGGTGCTCAAAGCAATGGGGCAGTGTTGGTGTTTACAACAGTAGCACAAGAGCTTTGGACCACCAAGAAGAATGTTTTTAGGCCTGTGGTAGAGGGGAATGATGGCAGAGAGCGGTGCACTGGTCTCATGCAAAAACTAGAGCCAGGCTCAGCAGCCTCAATGGCCAAGAGACTAAAGATGATGATGGAGGAGCTTTAGAAGAGAAAATGATAGAATGGCCAAGTGAGAGGTAAATCTGGGACTGAGCTTTAGTCATCGGCATGAGCTTTGCGAAATAACAGGATGAAAGACAGACGCTGAGCTTCTTGTGAGCAAAAAGTTGCAAAGATGTTGACTCGCTACTTTTTGATCAAAAGTCATAACAAATACACATGTACATTTGTCTATATTTTTCACAGTGGGATAAGACTCAAAGTCTATCATAATGTTACTTGAATCATTTAAAGCTCATGAGAACAGAGTTGAGTGATAATTCTCTGTGGGTAGCAACTTCTTCACATTCCAGATATATACTCAATCAACACAATATTAATTAGTTCAGCTTTACTTCATATGTCAGACCTTACATATTATACCAGCCGAACATGGATTTTGTAGGAATATTTGTATGTGTTGTTGTTGAATGTATTTGGTTTGTTTCCCCATGGCTGGACGGGGAAAAGGGGGTTCTTACCCTGAGTGTGCTGGATGTTGAGCTGGTTGATCTGCTCAGTGAACTCATTCTCCTCAATGGTCTCAGTGCGAGGAACAGAAAGAGAGAAGCGTCTTTTAAAGTTCTTCATCTTGTTCATGGTGCTGATGAGCAGAATCTGGGTGAATAAGGAGAGAGAGAGAGAGATCCAATAAGAAGTATACAACCAATCCTCCAACCCACACAGTACATGCATCAACACATTCTGATACTCTTCAAAAGGTGCAACATTTGTTACATGTATCTATGTAATACAGACACAAACTCTGAATGCAAAGCTGATCTGAATGTAATACAGACACAAACTCTGAATGCAAAGCTGATCTGAACAGTATAATGTACAGAACATAGAGTACACCATAAATCAAAGAAACTGAAGTGTAAACACTCCCCGGTGTACTGCCTACATGAGTCGGGCTGCAGAGTGTGATGTGCAGCTGTGATGGATCTTTATGTGCAGCTGACCAAAGACAGTCTTCTGTGTCATCGGATAATGAGGCAGAAAACAGCAGGAAAGCATCTGATCAATACATGCTCTCCCTCAGTAGGTTACATAACCACAGCCAGCCCTACTAATTAGTTCTCACTTTTCTGCAATCTTTTTTCTTGACTCCAACTTCTTGTTCTCATCTTTTTCTCTGGTCTGTGTGCTGCCGTTTCTGCGGCACGCTGGTATCATGGGGTCTCCATGATTCCTTCACTGACACAGATTAGGGCATTTGTGTGTGTTTCTGCTCATTATTGTGAAAAGTCAAGAGATGCGTATGGTGGGTTCAATGACAAAAGATCCTACTGTTATTTTTAAGTCCTAATAAACCCATCAGGGTACTTCTGAACAATCAGGGTATTATCAGATGACCCCGTTTGCTGCAGTACCAGCACAGTAGTCAGACGGCTGCCTGTATACTTTCAGGAACTTGTCATATACGCATGTGCACGGAAATGTGCACAAACGTCATCAAGAAACACACAAAATGCTCTAAATGTTGAACAGTTGAGTAATGGGATTTTAAAAGACAGTTAAAACAATATATGGCTTGTTGAGCAATGTCACTATGAGATGTGAGTGCACATGGGGTGTAGAACATGATCAGCATGATGTGTCATATTATTTTAGTGCCTTAAACTTAAAGTGAATTTTCAGTGTTCAATGACAATGTTCAATTTGACAAGTAGAAAGGAAACCTCCAGTTAGTTAAATTAATGTGTTCTGCAAAGCTGAGTGGTTCTTGACCATTTTAAGGATGCATTTGTAAAGAATTCTGTGCAAATCATGGCTGACCAGGTCAAGCACATCAAACCACTCAGCTTGCATCATTCCAGCAGAAAGAATTCAACAATTTCCAGGATATTTCAGCAAGTTCAGCAACAAAAGAAAAATAAAATGATGTTTAATCTCACAGTTGATAGGAGCATCAAAGGCTCGGTCTCTTTCTTTGATTGACAGTGTCTTCACTGCTCTATATTTCCAAGAGGTTACTGTGGTCTCTAAAAACACTTTCCCTTCGCACTGCTCGCTTTACAACATTATTACAAACCATAACAAATTATCAGCCATGTTTTTCTCTTTTTTTCCCTTTTTTTTTTGTAATTTGGTGCCACTGGTCAGCAGGTGTCTCTGACTGTTACCATGGAAACTTGTTTCTTAGCCTGAGGGTTTTGTGGCTAACTTTTTAAGCTTAGAAAATACATTAATATCTTTGTGAAAATGGGTCCTAGAGTCCTGGATTGTAATTGTGGTATATAGTTTTGCACAGAATCTGGTGAGGAGAAAAACTCAAGTTTTATGTTTATATTTCATGTTTATGGCTGGTTAATAAATATGGCAAATGTTTGTCAGACCCTGTGATCAATACTTTGGTAATAGGTTTGATGTGTGTTTAGAGTTGATGGCTAATGGAGAAGCAAAATGCATCAAATCGTTACCATTGTAATAGTCCAGTGGCTAATGTGCAGCCTCTTTTTATAATCTTTGTGTGGATGATTTAATAATGCTTATTAAATCTTTAACTGACAGCCTGATATGAGTTAAATAAATTGCATCGACTAATCTAATTTGTGTCATCCATGTGAGGTTATGTGCTTATGTAAGACAGTTGGCAGATATCTAGTGTCTTCTAGGTATATTTCAAGGTTAAGAACAGCATTTCCATATATGATGACGTGCTCTTGTATGACAGGTAACAGCTAATGTTAATTTTACTCAGGTAAGGAGGATTCTGTGTGGTCATTTTACTGGTTTCTGTCAAGTTGTGTTATAAATACTAAAAGCGGCAGGCAGATACATCCAAGTCGAAGATCTGTATAAGGCAACTCAACAAAGCACACATGCAAACTTGTTTCCTCTCTCACTATTTCTTCATTTCTGTAAAGGCTACAGCTACTGGTTGCTCCTCTTAACACACAAAAGAATAAATGTCACAGAGAGACTCAAACACAGGCCTTGACAAAGTCTGGATAAAAAACAGGATTGCTTACTAAATTATTGTTTTCATGGCCTTGGTCAACTCTGAAACTAGAAAAAGCACAGCAATTTGGTTTGCAGTATGCTCGGAGCAGCAGCCAGTCAGCTCTGGTTTAGCTGACAAATATTGTGGCATTTTTGTTCCTAAAGAACTTTAACATTTTATGACAGAAGGTTCCCTGGGGAGTTTTAGACCTCCGGTTGAGCTATGGAGCTGTTTGTCTGTGTGTGGATCCCCAATTTGTTTATCTCATGTACAAGGACACACATGGACGTGATACACTGTCCCACCAAGAGTGCGCACTATCCCATTGATGAACAGATGGTGGTAAGATGCCAAAATATGCTGCAATGCACCAGAAAAGGAGAGGAGGTAAACACTGATGTATTAAACCGTGCTGGATTTAAAATATCCTACAAATGTTTTACAAGGAAGGAAATTTACCCACTTTGTTTGAGGATACACATGAACAAGTTAGTAACACTGAACAGAACTTTGTTTACAAGAAGAATATGCTTTTAATATATTTGATTACAAAATCTATTTTTGTTATTGTCACAAACACAAGTAAACAACTAAAAAAGAAGCACACTGTGAAAAATTAAGACTCCAAAATAATTATGCACTCTCATGTCTGGAGCCCAGAGATATATATACTTGAATAAAGGTGTAAGATGTGCAGAGGCCTAGGAATTAAGAGAAAATAATGAAGGCATTCTTCAGAACCAGAGAAGTGTGGGCGGCAGCCATAAATTGAACAGCCAAGCAGCGCAGCAGAAGAAGAAGCAGCTCAAAAGGCGACGGTGGAAGCAATTTATGCCCAGATCAGTGCAGAGAAATGGAGGATTACAACTTGGAAAAGGAGAGGCCTTTAGAAATCAATGAAAAAGAGCTCATGTGACTCTTCGGTGAAGAGGGAAACACCATCTTGGTAGCACAAAAGATACTAACAGCACTGCTAAAAGAAATGGTGTCCATAACACACAATCATGTTCGATGAGCAGCTAAAGCATGACAAAGACCTCAATGGACTCATATGCAGTGTCATCCATGATGACAGTAACATCAATTTCAACCTTGCACAGTATCTGACCATATCTCTATGGATCTTCTGACAGTCATATTATACGATAAAACTGGCTAGAATGAACATAAAAACCTGAAAATCAATAGGTTAGGTTATTTTTAATTGGCAAACACAATATCAGTTTTGGAAACTTAAATAATGAAAAGCGATCAGACATAAAGCAGATTAAAGGGTTACAAATGGAGGAGGAAAGAGGCTTACTCTGCGGAGCGAAATCAATACCACTCAGCTGGCTAAAATCCTGCTGTGTTTGTGGTCGTGGCTGATGTTTTCCCCCTGAGAATGTGTGAGGAAGCCCATGCGAAGGCAGACTTCCCTGGTGTCTCAGCAGGGTAGAGCTACATAGTAAAGGATTACCTCCAGTGTACTTCATACAGGAGTTCAAATGAACAAAAGTACCCTGTAGTTGACACTGCGCTCTAAAACCAACGTGTAAAGTGTTAAAAAGACAACAGTACAAAGACCTCTTTGTGTCACAAGCTGAGTAACAGTGCTGGGTTCTTTTTAGTTGTACTGTTTGTTGTAATCTCTCTGTGGAAAGAGACAGTGTTTATTGTACGATGTGGACAGAAAATAACCTTCTGCTCCAGCATGTTTCCACTGACACTGTAATGTATTTTATCTTCAATGCTGTCAAATAAGTGTTACCACATCAGAGATTATTTCTATTTCATTGGCACTTGTAGCTGGCATTGCCACACCATACTATTACTACAAACATTTTACACAAGCCAATAAATACACACAGATCATCATTTTGTGAATAAAGTTTGTAAAGAAGAAAAGATGACTAGACACACACTCAAGTCTTGAGTGTGTGATTGTTGAGTATTTGTCACTCTGACAAGGCTCACCGGAAGTTTCACATCCACAGGATGGGTAATTTCTATAAACAGATATCTGTATAAAAATGCAGAATCTGTAGGCGAGGGACCAAGATTTTGGCATTGGAAGCATCCTGGTTTCCATTTGTAGTCCAAATAGTATTGACCAGTAATGTTTGTGTGGGCTTTGGTTTCAACAGTCCAAGTGGAGATCAAAAGAGGTGGAACACATTGGCTGAAATGCCAAAATCTCAGAACCATCGGCTCATCTGAACAAATTAACTAAACACCTGATACTTTGAGGAATTAGCTGACAGACTCTACGGGCACCATTGGTTGTGGTTTGCGATCATTTGACCCTGCAGTTTCATTGTCCAAGTGAACTACCGAGGCATGGCTATGTGGAATGCTACAGTACAAGGTCAGGGATTCAAAAAAGGACTTTAGTGTAGAAGCATTATCAACAAAATGAGGGAGTAATGTGTATATATGCACTGAGAAATATAGTTTATATATAAATACTGAGAGTAAAGTTTACTGTATATTTCTCATCTTAAACTATATATATATTTGCCCAAGTACAAACTAGCAATTATATTATCTGCTCCATATGTAGAAAAACTACTTCTGCCAACAACTACACTGGATTTGGCACTAAATGCAGAAAATCCGCGTTCATAAAGAACCTACAGTATATTTACCTTATTGCTATGTAAGGATGGAAGGAATAATGGCTTTGTTTGGAATAAACCAAAAAGAAACAGTGGTTAAGAAAGGCAACCGTGGCTGAACTCACACAGAAAAAAAGCTCATACAGAAACCTTAAAGGACGACTCTATTGATTTTATGGATGTGGAGTACTACTGCATATGTGAAAACCTGTATAAATCCTCTTTATCTCCCGAGGGAGTTGTGTGAAGTCTGAAAAATGACCTCGGACATTTCACAAAATACAACAACCAAAGTGATGGTTGGACTAAGACACTGACTGACTGAACAGCATTTCCATCTTGAGTCATCTCTAGTAGTGTGGCTAAAACTCTGTACTGATGTGAACCTGAAAGTGCCACCAGTACCACACAAAGATAATGTACAGACATGCAGACAGTGACATGACACAGTTACAATGTTGCATGTGGTGAAGTTTAGAAGTAGGGTTAGATTAGGATAAAGTAAGATGTGGGTAATGTGTGTTTGGATATTTGGGAGATACAGTGATATCTATCTGTGTTAAATGATCTTAGGTTGGTGTGTAGTAGTAAGGAGGCTTTCTTGTCTTGCAGGTTCTCATGGATCATGACTACACCTAGATCAGAGATTGCACTTGTTGCTTGTTGCTTGTTGCTGATGTCCTGCTTGATGCCCATTACAATAAGAATTTTTTTTTCCTCACGGTAAGAATTGTTGAGTCTTTGTAAATAATATTATAAAGCATGCAGTCTAGACCTGCTCTATATGGAAAGCATCCTGAGATTACTTCTGTTCTGATTTGGCTTTCCTTTCAGCCTTGGATGAGTTCAGTAAAATCTCACGGTTTATATGCATATCTAAAATATTTGTCAGACATCACTGAAAAATGACTCAAAATGTAGCAACTTTCAGTGCTAACATTGTTTCCTGTTTACAGTTCAGACCAATGTCATGGCCAAGAGTGCAGAATGTAGTCCACACTGAATCTATGAAACCATTTTCTTTAAGGTAGCAATGCAGATCATCCCATCTGTACACACAAACCTGTAAATCATTAACATAGCCTTAAAACAGTGTTTGGGTTCAGACAGCCACAAATGGAGATTCAACTTGTTTGGCTGTGTATCATCCAGGAGAAGGACTGCACTCCAAATCTCTTTTTACACAGTTCACTCCCTCTTGTTCCCACTCGTCTGCTCTTCTCTCCTCCTCTGTCATCTGTTGCTCTGGTCGGCTGTTTGAAATAGAATCTAAAGTGTTTGTTTTTCTAAACAGGCCACAGAGAGATGCAACGACCCCAACTCTGATTGGGAGCATCTCTTTATTCACTCTCCTCTCTCATTTGCCCTCTTGAACAATTTAATTGCTTGGGTCGTGAGTGAGAAAATTCCTGATTGCGATGAACACTGTGTGTGTGTCTAAAACTGCCAGTGTGTTTCATGTATCTTGTGGACAACAGTCTCCTCTGTTTGCAGAAGGTAAAAAAAAAGAAAATGAGGGTCTGGATGCTTGCAGCCAATCAGGAGTATGTGGCATCACTCTCACAGCTACTCTATCAAAGGGAGGAAGTTGGTCTTAGGTTGTGTGACACAGTCCACACACACACACACACACACACACACACACACACACACACTCAATCTCACAAGTGCATCTGCTCCAAGTGAGGTGCCAACAAAACTCAGTTTGCCTGTAGCTGTGATTCTCCCCAGGCACAAACACTCTTCATGTCACAGCGATGCTCTCTCTCTCTCCTCTCTTTTTTTGAATCCTTCTTCTCTTTGATCTCTGTTTTTTGGTTTCACAAATTTGGATGTGACTTTTATTTCTTTTCTCATAAATTTCATACGCTCCAAACTTCACTCGGTCAACAGTAACACAATCATTAGATTAGATTAGATTAGATTAGATTAGATTAAAAATACTTTATTAATCTCAAACTGGGAAATTGCATTGCAGCAACAGCATTTCACCCGCGGTTACATATACACCACAATGACGTAAAAATAAATAGACAACCTAAAAAAATAAAAAAACAACCTAGGCATATTAGGTAGTAATATAAATATAAAATATAAGATGAGACATATTAAAATAAAAGTAGTAATACAAAATATAAAATTCAAGTATACAAATAAATAAAATAAAATATTGGATTTAACCAGCATGTACAAGTGTGCAGTATTTAAATGTACAAATGGGCAGTATAGTGTGCAATGGACAAAGTTTGTAAAGTGCATGTGGAGACTGTAAATAATGACAGTGATTTTAGCTTTTATTGTATGATGTGATGGCATGTTGCAGGAAAGATAAGCCAGTCTTAGCAATATTACAGATGTGATGTGTGTTTACTGAAATCGAACAGACTCCCAGCACCGAATAACTCGACTGTGGACAAGGTTACTGAGTGCAACAGGGCTGTAGATCATGAGATTGTCAAGAAATCCTCTTAAAACAAATGAATAAAAGATTCCTGGAAAAGGTTCAAACAAACAACTTTCGACCTGCCTGCAGGCAGTGCTGTAGCTGCAGTAGAACTCAGGACACTAAGGTCATGTCCTCTGTATAAAATGGCTGAATTTGAGGCTTTTAAAAAGACTGTCATCACATGAAAAATGACAGCATTTGTTGTCTGTTCAAAGGCCTAAAGTCTATGTTTAGACAAACTGACAAGGACCTCTCCTCTAAATGAACAGTTCTTATTGAAATGTCTGTCAAATGAGAAAATGGGTTGTTTTGGAAGACATATTCTAGTTTGGAGGCCTCAGAGTTACACATTTGGGGGTTTTCAACACCAATTCCAGTAAGTTTTACTCACTATATTTTTTGGCCAAAACAAAATGAGTACTTCCTTACCGCGTTGGTTCTGGCTACATTTGCATTTACAAATTGTTTTTTTTTTCTTTTGTCGGGCGCTCGTGCGCCCTCACGGAGACTGCGCCCTGTCCTTACTATAATTTTATTCCAGGCAGTGTGGACACAATGTCAATTTTTCACAGAATTTTGGCAGCGATTCTGGCTGGCATCTCTCATTATTAGCCGTAAGTTTTTTGGGCTGCATATAGTGTCAATATACAGGTATACAAACATAGATACTCATTTAGAAAGATAGTGAAATCTGCTCAGAAATTATGTTTACATACACACAGAAAAAACAGATTACTGGAAGAAATCAGTAGGAAATCTGCACCACAGTTACCAAAAGACATACAGACTACTCACAGGGCTAGCTGGTGAGATTCTGTAGCTAGAGACCTAACGAGTATTTTCTCTGTACTGCACCATTAACTGTTTCATCTCTATTTCCCATTTAGAAGAGAAGTTCTGTTCTTAGGATTGTACATCATTGCACTAAATAAGATACTCAAGAGAAAAAGCTAACCATTAATTAACAAGCTTGTTTGCCAAGATGTAATGCATTCTGACAGTTATTTCATAATAATTATTTGTACCATCAACTCTTGTCTTCTAAAACCAGGCCGTATCAAATAAAATAAAAGTTGATGGTGCAACACTAGCCATATAATATGATCATTTTGAACTCAAAGGCCAGCGCTGTCAAGATAGTTTCCCTATTGGTCAAAAGTGCGAATAAATGTGTTAAAGTTCACCAAAGCGGACAGATTTGTGCAGATTTGTCATTTCTAATGCTGGTGTGACCAAGCTTTTGAAGTGCCAATGTGTGTGGACATATAAGGGCTGGGTTGTTTCAGTTTTAGTTATACTGAATGAAATTATTTGTCAATGGATTATTGCTGCTGTATGTGTATAAAAAGTTAACATGGCCAGGAAACTGAAACTCTGGCTATACGGAAATGTCTCTAATCCCCTACGTGATGACAGAAACCATGTTTCTTATTTACAACATGTAAGAAATGAGAATACAGCAAAAACCCAGTTATTTAAAGGTCATGAGTGTAAGATTTAGGAATATATATTAGCAGAATATGGCAGAATCTAAATATATTAAAATGTAAAAGAAATAATAATCATGAGCTAGGATAGGCTCCAGGATCCCCGCGACCCTAGTGTGGAAAAGCAGTTACAGATAATGTATGTATGTATTAATCATGTGTTATCATTCATGTATAATCACTCCTCTTCACGTTTCTACAGTAACCCAGAGTGGACAAATCAAACAGTAGCTCTAGATTGGGCCTTTCACAATTTTTTTAATTTTCTATAAGTTTCATGCTCACTGCAGTTTTCCAACATGCTTGGAAGGGTAAGTTGCATTCAAGTCTGCTTCAATCTGCAACTTCACCATTAAATGCAACTAAATCCTATACAATGGAGCTTTAAGTAACCTTGTAAACGCACAGATTAACTAGAGCTGTTGCAGTGGGAGGAACATGAGCTGCCCAATGCAAACAAAACATTGTCCTTTTGGCCAGTGACCAAATCCACTGGAGCAGTGGCTGTTGGATTTGGGGGTTGAGGAGGAGTTTGATTCAGCAAAAAGCAACGTCAGTGGTCAAGTGACCAGTATCAACTCCGATTAAATTAATATACACAGCTCCCCTCATGTGTACTGATTTAGAATGGTGCCAGCTGATGGAAAATATGTGGGGCGTGTTTAGATGGGCTTCATATTTTTATACAGGTCAGTGGGCACAGATATTAGAAAATATGACACACATTCAACAATCTTTCTATATCCAGTATAAGTCACAGTACAGTACAGGCATGATGATGCACAACTGTGACTCACGCTGGGTGCACAAGCTCAGAAAAACCTTAAGGCTCTGTCTCTGTCCTCCTCCAGTTTGACTAAGAAAAAAAAAGAACCTCTGGCACAGTGTCAGGGCAGACCATTAGCCAGCTACCAGTGAGACCACAGCTTCTTCCGACCGCTGTGTTTGTCCAGTGAAACCTTGCATGGCAGCTTCCTGTTCCTGACAGCCGACGAGGACTGCCAAGACAAGCTGTGATCTCTGGGAGGGTCAAGATACAGGGGGCGACAACAGAAATGCACAAAGTAGCTAAATGATAGTGTGCAGCTGCTATTTCCAGATGCAACATTCAAGAGAAGAAGAAGGAAACAGAGGGAGAACAGAAAAGAAAACACACACACCATTTGTGAAATGGTTCCTTATCATCTAAGAACAGTATGCTGCTGATAAAATCCCATTAATAGTAATAACCTTTAGCCACTTATGTTCGGCAATACAAAGGAATTTTAACAACACTAACAAAAGTCCTGCACAGCAGCCGGTTATTATGACCTAGCTTCACAGTTTCATAAACTACAGAGTAACAGTTACACATCGAAGTATGTTGTGCCTACGCAGTGATACTGAGGAGTTAATACATCTAAATGATTAACGAAATTATCATTATAAGCATGTTGGCTTGAAAACAAAGCTTCATATACGAAACAAAGAAGAGCTTCTTCAAACTGAGAACACAAACAATTCTTTATATGTCAAGCCACATGTGATGAAATCATCTGAATTGTTTTTCATTGATTTATTCTTTCATTGTCCTCCTCTACATGGCTAGATAGTATGTGAGTGTATGTGTTTGTATGAGAGAGAAAAACAGAGAAATACAGAGAAGCACACGTCTATGTCGTCTGTGTATGTGTGTGATGGGTCATATGCTCTAAAACTGACCTTGAGCCTTAGGTTACTTTACTCTCTGCTCCAGTAGTTCATATGGACTGAAAATACAGCTTTGCTTGTACAACTGTATACACACACACACTCTTTCCCTAAAGGAGATGAATGGTGGCAGTGCTGCTTCACAGAAACTGAGTGGTAAGAGAGAATCATTGTTAAACAGCTGGCGTGTTTAGTCTTTAATGCAGCTAATCCAATTTTAGCTGCCATTATCCAGCAACAGTTACAACAATGAAACACATAATGGAGATAATACAAGTCTTTGTACCAGTGAAGTGTTTCATTAAATCCTTTGCAAAATGGGAACTTGACCTGAATTCATACAGTAGTTTCACGTTATGTCGACCTGCTGTTTTTTTTGGAGGGGGGGGGGGGGTAACAATAAAGTCACATAGCTGTTTGAGTTTGAGGGTACTTTACAAGGCTGAATTTAGGTTCACCCCAGGTCATACAACAATTCTACTCTGTAACAGAAACTACATAGTACATTAAGATCTGAAATACTGTTTTAAAATCTGCGCCAGAGTTGTGAAACCTACTACTCAAGTATTTTACTCAATTTAGACATAATGGATATACAAAACAAATGTGCAATTGTAACGTTTTAAGGAATTGTTTTTTTTTTTTCGTTTTAAGGACAAGGACAGGTTAGTGCAGCAATAAGTACTTCTCAAATACAATCAAGTGACAGTTCTAGAGGGGGATAGATTCAACATGTCCAGTTATTTGTAGTGCTAGGAGAGAAAATAACCTCTGAAGAGCTGGGTCTTCAGGAGTTTTTCCAAGGTAAAGAGGGACACCCCTGCTCTGGTTGGAACTGGTAGTGCATTACACCAATGGAGAACAACAGATAAGAAACGTTTAGATACCACTGAGTGTACAGGTGGCAGAGCCAGGCATTGATAATTGGTGGAGTGCAACAGTCAGGTTAGTTGGTCAATAATCATGACTTCAAAGTTTCTCCCTACCCTGGTAGAGATGATAGGGAGTCAATTTTGATGTTGATGTCATGGTGTATAGTAAGTTTGGCTGGGAGCAGTTCAGATTTTGAGAGGTTCAGCTGGGGGTGGCGTGTCTTCATCCATGAAGATATGCCTGAGAAGCATTCAGAGATCCGTGCAGAGACTGAGTAGTCATCAGGTACATAGCAGTGATACGAGAAGCCATGTGATCAGACCCTGAGAGGTGGTGTAAATAGCGAAGAGGAGGGGCCTTAGTACCAAGCCCTGGGGCACCCCTGGTTAAGTTAGAAAGAATTAAACAAGTATAATGTATGCCTGCTGTTTGGTGCTAGGCTGGCTGCGGCTATAAACAAAGTCAATAAGAGAGGAGTTGGCAAGCTGGGAAACCAAAACTATTACGTAAAAAGAAGCTAAAAGGGTCTGTAGAGCTGAGGGGAACTGTGGGGCTAGATGATCATTTTTAGTGAGCCACTACAAGTAACATCTTTTACATGGTCATTTGTAATGTCATCTTCTACAGTCATCTAGAAGCCATCATTTGTCTCCATTAGACAAGAAAGGTCATAAAGGGTAAACAACCATGAAGGATGAGCATCAGCTGAGTTTGTGGATGATCATATCTGTGTTTAGTCCATAACACACAGAGCACAGTCAGATCACAATCAGATTATATTTTCATACTAATACATTTAGTCCAAACAAAGCTTGAAGAGAGACTCTCCTCTCAACAGTGTGATATATTGCTTTTAACATTGTCAGACTAAATAGGACTAAAGCCTGTTTTGAGGTCCTCCCCATTACTTCATACAGGCTGCTGTGAACACTTGTTGAACTCTCAACACTATTCGTAAAAGGGCATGTTAGAGAGACTTGGCTTAAGCCCTGTCTGAGACAAATGTGATTGGTTTAAGAGATACAAGAAACCCAGAGGGCTTTCTACCCTCTGGCCCATAGTGATAGTCAATTCTGCCAGACATCTCTGTGTATTCTGGAGAAAAAGTTAAGCCAAGACAGACAGTAATCAAACCTTAGGCTTGAGCCCATGTTCCTCTAACAAATTATCCAGCACACTCTTGCCTGACATCTTTATTTTTTTATGCTACACAAAGCATGTAGTCAGCTGTGATGTTACAGTTGCCTCTTCTTCTCTTTGTACCCAAGCTGAAGCTGTAATAAAGATGACCTTTTGTTTCCTCCCATCCCGTCTTTCCTTGGAGTTGGGCCTCACTAGACAACAATCACTGCCTTATTTGCTCAGTTATATGGCCATACATCACACTCCCCATTCCTCTGTTTGACATAACTATGTTTTTCTTCACTTGTTTATCTCTCTATGTTCTTCCCTCTTCATCCAACATACATCTCCTTAGAATTTTGCACAGAATAGTTAGAAGTGCTAACAATAAAACTATCACTAGTAGCAAAATTGACAACAACAATAAATCCCTCTGTCTGTATCTCTGGGTCTGTCTAAATGTCACCCCCCATGTGAACAGTAGGCCCACTGTGTCCAGTGGCTGCGGGTGAATAACAACAGTGCGGTGGGGTCAACATCAGACTGGCCTTTTGTATCACAGGCCACCGTGGTTTGTGCAACACGCCACACATGCTGTGGTGGTTCTTTTGTTTTTCTGATATTCACAGACATTTATATAGATGTATTTAGCAAATAATTGTCCCATGTATTTAATGTAAAATAATTAATTCTAATCATCCCTCTAAGCATCTGCTTCCTTCTAATGATCCAGTCCAGACCTAAAATGACACTACATGAAAAGATGTAAGGGTTCAAGGTTGAGTTGCTCCACACACTGGTGATATAATGAAAACCATCTTTGTCACAATGATCTTGAGATCACTAGTAGAATTATGGCCTTCACATGACAAAATAAACTGCCAGGAATGTGTACTGAACATACTGTATGTGATTGGCCAATGCAGTGCAATGCTGGATGAAGTCTCATTATGTTCCAGCTAAAGTTGAGCCACGTTTTTTGCTACACAAGCCTGCGATTCCTTTGCCAGATCCCATTGCATTAAGTCAGTAGCTTCAGATGAATGATTGTAGGTTTGTGAGTGATGAATTATAGGTGTTTGTTTCACACAATGTTGTTGTCTGTCTACATGAAACCTCAGCAAGGTAACCAACAAATGCTTCTGTTTAATCATGACCTCCAGCTCTTCCAAAATAATCCCTGCAGCATATTCTTGGTATGAGTTGGAGGGGTTGCCTACTAGTTGGATGTAGTTGGAATATTTAAGCAGGGAGGCATCTAAGAAACATCCCAATAAGATGATCTCTACCTAAGCTGGCTGAACTCTATGTACAAGCTCCTCACCTATTTCTAAGTGTGAGCCCAGCTACACAGCAAAGAAAATTAATTTTGGCCACCTGCATTGGCAGCTTTGTTTTTTTAGTTACAACCAAAAGCTCATGACCATTGATGAGGGTTGGAATAGAAACAAACGAGGGTCCCTGTTCACCATGACAGTCCATTATAGTGACCACATGACTGCTGACGCAGACCAGTCCTCACACTATATCTTGACGAGAATTGTGAGCAAGACCCTAAGATACTTGAACTCCTTTACTTGCAACATTGAATCACTCCCAACACAAAGGCAGCAGTTGGTGAAGCCAGCTGAACTGCAACATCTGCAAAAAGCACACTTAATCTAAAGTATCAAAGTAGTAAGTATCCAAGTATCCAAAGTTATTCAGAAATGAAATTTTGCACAAGGCATTGAAACATCCATGACCACCATTGTCTGTGGCTACTAAACTGGACACTCTCCAAACATTAGCTGTACCGGTGGATTCTGTCAGTGAAAAGTGGAAACAGAAATAGTGACAACAGTGGCACAGCTCAGCTCACAGACTGTTACATAAAAATGGCTTGTAGTAACAACCTCACACACAAGCGCCCTAACAAGATATCCTGGGAAACATAGTCATAAACCTGCATGCCCACAAAGCACATATAAACTGACAGAAGTACAAGTCAAGATGAGTCAGAATGCAAAAGGTGAGATATGTTACCACGTGACATGAAGCACAACTCAAATTAAGAATGCCTCTGCTGATGATTTAGATACCCTCTAAAAGAGAGGAGAGAATAAAAGGACTCAGAAGAGGAAGTGTCGGCAGATAAAAACAAGTGGGAGAGATTTTTTATTTATTTATTTTTATTTATTTGGAGGAGATCAGACACAGACGGTTATTATCCTCATGCAGGGACAGTTGAAATGTTGGCTGTTTGTTGTGACTAGAAGCATGAAATTATCATAGACCTCTGTCTCTGCAGCCTCCAGGCTAATCCAAAAATGGGCAAAGACGCGGATTGTCTGTGGAGCTGAGGCAGGCTGGATGAATAACTTTACCTGGATAGCCCTGGTTTGACCGGTCTGTTTGCTCACCGTAGCATGATGTAGGGCTGCACTTCGTCACCTCAAAAGTGATTCAGGGACATATCTAGTGAGCATACGAGGCATTTATTGATGTAGACGTATTGGTTAATCTTTATACCCTTATATACCCTTATTATTGTGATGCTTTTGTTGTTTGGACTTTCCCCTGGGGTTTTGTCTTATGGTCCTGATTCTGACAGGATCAGCTCTGTGACTCACAGCTTACCTCAGACCACTCGTACACAACACATTATACATTTCCCAGGGTGGTTTCTTCCTGTCACTGCCAGCCAGCTTCTAATAAGCTATCACTGCTGTAGCACTAGACTAGCAACCTGAGAGAAAAAAGGCCTGCAATTATGTAAAGCACCTAAACATACAGCTGAGCACGGTTAAAAGTGAACACACTGGCTGACCTCCGGGACTGTCACAACATTTGCGTTGCTCTGGTGTTCACTCAAAACAACATAACTCTATATATAAAGCATTGGCAGCCTCAGATGGGGTGGATAATTTTAAATGAGCCGGATCGCTCGGCTGTGAATGCACCGCCCACCCACCTGTGAAGAGCTTTTGAAGTGTACTGGGCGTGAGAGAGGAAAGCAAGCCCAGCAGCACTTTTAGGTCCTTTAGGTCTTTTTTTAGTAATTTAATGCGACCCTGGCAGCAGCTGTGGCACATGATTTAGTCTGTGGCTGCTGCTCGTGCACACAAAGAGAGCATCAGGTTCATGTTCTGTTGCTGAAGCTTGTCAAACATTTAACAATTTAATGTACCAATGGAGATTCCTTATGATAATCTAAAAATCTGAAAGCCAGTAAGAGGATCTTGAGCTAATATAACTTTGTTAAACTAGCCTGCAAAGAAGATTGGGGAGTGTGTTGTTTTGGGTGAGTTGTGTGCATCACTGGCAGCACTGGTTACTACTCTATGACTGTGTACTGTACTCTCTCTTGCTTAACTGTAGGTTTATCCCAGTGTATTCAACTATGCCCTGACCTGTTGAGAAGTACTGTCCAATAAAAATAGAACAATAATGCAGTTTAAACAGTAGAGAATAAAACAAGAACATATTGGGTACACAGTGTTCCTTTGTACAACTGGCAATTTGGCATGTTGGTATTTCAAAATGGCAACAATAAGAGGGAAACTGCTTCTGTAGCATTAGTAACCTGCAAATAGCACACTCATGTTTTCCCATACAGCCAGTGTTCACACAAAAACACAGATTATGGAGATGATGGATTTATTTTCACAAAGGATACTTGCTTGCTGAAGCATTTAGCCTTTCATCACAGTAGCCAGCGGTCTTGGCTATGTGAAAGGCAAACTGCCTTCCATTTGGTGTGTTTGTTCATCTGTGAGTGGTGTTTAGTGCTGGTGCCACGGCTGTTGTTGAATATGGAAGGGTCTATCTTCACATTATCATGGCCGAGTGAGCCCGGGGGCTGAGTGATGAATCTGGGACTCAATAATAAACTCCTTATGTAAACATTACTTAAACATTACTATTGTGCTTCAGCTGCAGTGTGTTAAGGCAAACAGTTGTTACTATGGGTTGAAAATTATAGTAACAACTATTCTCAGAGAGACAAGGCTGACTGTTTGAGATATAACACTATTAACATGTGAGGCAGGTATGAACTCTGCTAGCATTTAGTATGACCTATTTGAGAATCAAAAAGACACACCTGGCTGTGCCAGATGGTTTGTTTCACAGAAATATCTAGAAAGTCATTTCTAGAAATTGTTTAGGGGAAAGGTGATTGGATGGATCATCTGTCCATCATAGACAAACTCAGAAAAAGAGCAAAAGCATCTTTTACATCCAAAAAAGCCTTCAGAGTCGTTCTTGTTCTTCTTTCAGGGAAGAAAATATTCTCCACTTCTGATATAACTGATGTTAGCAGCAACTATGCTAGCCTCTTTAGCAGCCACCATTGTTGTTTTTTAGCAAACATTTGTATGAAAAAGTCTGATTTCCTGACATGAAATTATCCAGATCTTCCACATACACTTCTCCATGCTGTTATATTGCCTTTAGAGGAAGCGCACGAGAGACTTCTGTGGACTGAGCCACTGACTTCGAATTTAGTCCTCCACTAACGTGATTGTGGACAAAATGATTTAATTGAGGCTTTACAAATCTTATCGGCCCAAATGGATCAAATTCTAGAAGTGAAACCAAGGCATTTTGCAGGGGTTGTGATGTAAAAAAAGAAAAGAAAAAAAAGAAAAAGGTATCCAGTTATACAGCCTCTTCTTTCACAATGTAAACCTATAGGAAAAGTCTTTTTGTGATGGGTGCCATTTCTGTCATTACCCGGATGGCCGCTATGTGAAATTGGCTTCAAAGCCGGGCATACTTCCTGGGGGTTTGATTCTCACACGCGTCCTTACACACATTTAGTGATGAACCATGCCCGTAGGTCATGCTATAGCTGCCAGTAGCGCCTCAACCACCATGCTGAACAACTATTCAGACACAAGTGGGGGGTTGGGTTATGATTAGTTAAAGTATTTTATCTGCCTATGTAATTCTAAGATGTCATAATGCAGTATCATGAAATGGTAAAATAATATGATCAATAAAGTATGCTGTTCAACATTTCAGTGCGACTCTTTCAACAGAAGTGCAACTTCTCACTAATATGTTATTTTTGTAACTCTGCATGATTCAACAACACATGATTACAATATGGAAAGGAGAAGCAGTTGTGCATGTACACACACACACACAAACACACACACCAGACACTTAATTACACCCGCAGGCTCTTATACTGTAGGCAAACAGTGCTATGTGTACAGTGGCTGTGTGGATAGACTTCAGTATATTTGAATGGCCTTTCGTACTACTGTTGCAGTGTCAGTTTACATGTGAGCACTAATGCATGAGGCTCATCAGAGAGGAGAGAGGTGGTTGAGTGAGTGAGTGAGTGGGTTGGTGGGTGGCTGCGGGGGTTTCAGATGTCCTAAGATGTTCTTATTGTAGTGGTGGAAGCAACAGTTATTTCAAACTTTTCAAATTAGGGCTAAAGAAGAGGCAGCAGGCATTATGTAATAATGTTATAAGGAATACCTGTTAATTAGATACTAGCACTGTCAGTATGATCAAAAGGTTACAAGTGAATTTAATTACATACACAACAACATTAAAGTCAATCTCATGATGGAGCATCAGAGCCAAAATAGAGAAAGTAACCACTAATGTGGCCAATTAGGAGACTCCTGAAATGTCCAGGTAGCTAATGAGGAATCCTGATAAAAATAATGAACAAAGTACATCTTTAAAGCACAAAGTCACCATCAAATCAGCAACACATATGTCTACCTCCCATGACCCTTGACCCTTGCTGTAAGGTTGACATGTCCTAATGAAGAATGTGAGTGGATGTGGCTGCAGCAGAGCTACTTACAGAAAAGCACAGGTCATCCACACACAGGAGGAGGGACAGTGCGAGGAAGGGATGGGGGGAGGGAAAGGGGAGCAGACTCCTGCCTCTTCGGTTAGGTTTCCCTCGCCTTCCCAGGTGTCACTCACACAGAGCTAAATCCAAAAGATGCAGGCAGACCTATCACGGTGATGGACGGATGGCTCGGCAGGAAGACAAGGCAAATGGACCAACCTGTCCAGCAGTCCCTCTGACAGCTCACCCTTTCACCCTCCCTCTGTCCTCCACACAGAGCACTGTAAAGCTGCCTAACTGTCCAGATAACAGGGAAGACTAAATAGAGAGACAGAGATACAGTGGAGAGAGCTCAGAAGAGGGAAAACTGCTGCTCAGAGGGTTTTATAATGATCCTGCAGCTCCTCCCCCACCAATCTTTGACTTTGGCCCTCCCTCGTTGGTATGGCGACAGCCAATCACCACTTGGTAGAGCACAAGCCTCCTCCTCTCCATCCTCCTCCTCTCCCTCGTCCCCCTCTACAGCTAGCCTCTGGTGTTGACAGGATTGTCACACACCAGCGAGAGCTAAGAAAGCATGTGTGTGTTTGTGAACATAAAAAATTCAAAAAGCGTTTATGAGTGTGTGTGTGTGTGTGTGTAAGTCTGCACCTGTGTACTGTGTGTGTGCATTTACGCTTTCAAGCATGTTTGTCAGTGTTGTGTGTGTATATGTTTATGTATGCATATACTGTTCATGTGAGCAGCCTGCACATGTGTAACTAGGTGTGGATGAATGTGCATATCTGTGTGTGTATGTGTGAAAACGTGTATGCACATGTACTGCAGTGTGTGTAAGTGTGTGTATGTTTGTGTTTCCTTTATTAGCAGTAGAACATTTCTCCATCAGCTGTATATTTATACCTGATGTGATATGAGTGTTCCTGTTAGTCATTCCATTAGCACAATTCAAGTGCACGAGTGTGACAGTTAAACAACAAATAGAGCAGCTGCTGATAGCATGAAATACATATAGATTAGTTGGAGTAGCAGCGTAATTCATGTCCTGCTCAACATTATGATGAACAAAAGGTGCTGGAATCCAAATGCACTTAGAGGTGTTTTATCACACATATACTGAGGCATGAGTATAACACAGTTGAACTCTTTGTAACTCACACTTCTGGTGCGGGCACACTTGTGAGGTCGACCTTACTCCTCCCAGATCAGACGCTGTCAGCAGCACAGCAACTCAAAGCAGTAATTTTAGCACTGAACTGGGAACAGTTCATGCTTTTTGTTTTCACTGATAGTGACAGTCTCACCTTGCTTTGTTGGACTGTAAGCTACAGCTACAACATCATGGTGAGCCTACAGACAGCTCATCATTTTTGACCATAATAACTTCACACAAGACCAAAACAAAATATCACTGACTGCAAGATATGCTTTTTCAAAAATAAAGGACGCTGGATCAAATTGTATCAGGCACCTAAAGAGTAAAAGCACATCTGCACATGTGAGTCACCTGTACAGTTAGCAAACATAGTAGCTCAGAGCAGCGTAAATACTAGCTTTGTAACGAAGGGATGTTTGCAAGTATTTTGAAAAAAAGATAACTGTGTGTTTGCTTGCCACACTTGTTTTGATCTATCTAGAGGAACAGGTGTCAGTGAGCGCTGTTACAACAAAGTTCTTTGGCTTGTTTGTGAGGCAAAATGTATAAGGAAAATACAAATATATTGAATAATCAGTAATGCTGCTTTAGGTATCCTTTAGGCATGCAAGTAACCCCTGAAATGGCAAAGTCTAGAAAGTTTGCTTCAGATATTCAAGGTGCAGAGAGGACTTATCTCTAGCTAAACTAAAACACTCACTCACATTCACGGTAAACATTGTAACTGCTAAACATCATCACTCTGGCGTTATCACTGTGAGTATTTTGGCATGCTGACCACTTAGCTCAAGTGCAACCTCTCATAGATGCAGACTCTTAGGTTTGAAGAGGCTTCCATGTGTTTTGATCCATAAGTGGTCATATTGCTGAGCTCTAATAAGCTACTTTAAAAATAGTTTTCATGCTGAAAGAAATGAATACAGCATTGGTGGTGGGACTCATTCACTGCTCATTCTTGTGGAAGTTGCTCATTGATGCATGAAGCCCCAAAAATCTCAAGTTCCAGGTGTAAATGCTTCTGTATTATAGGGACTATAGAGAAAGCACACGGGAGGCCAAGCACAGCAGAGATGCTAACTTCTGGTTTAGTTCTCTATTAACTTGAATGAAACAATGTAAGCTTACGTGAAAAGTGTTTATGGCCCCCTTTGTATCACATCATCAGACGCTGTCCTTACACAATTTGGCCACTATGTAAAATTGGCTTCAATACCCGATGCTCTTCAAATGTAACAGTATGTGAATGATTCACATGAGCTCAGTGGGGATCTAACCCACAAACCTGTAATTGCTCTTTTTCAGACCTCTATGAAAATTATTCAACACCCCCTCCAGTGGAAAGTCATTTGGGCAGTAGTGAGTCAACACCTATCACAGTCCATTTGCAGAAATTTCAAATAGATTGCCTTATGTAAAGTCGTGGCAGGTCACAGAGTGTTGACTGAAATGATGATTAATAGCAGCAGTAACATGAGAACATAAACTATTATGCACACACACAAACACTTGTGAGTTTAACTAAAACTGTGTATTTACACAAGTGTAACCTGGGGAAAGAGACAAATCCTGTTTGCAATACAGTTTATTTGTGTAACTAAACCCTCAAACCCTAACCTATTTTTCAGCTGAAAAAAGCAGATGTGGGTATTTAGGAGTGTTGTTGATCAATTCAGGTCCAAGTCTTGATAATGAAGTGCAAAGTATATGAAGTGCACATATTAGCATAGCTATTGCTATTGCAATTGAATTTCTCTATTGGCAGATCTGGAGGCAAGTGACCTATAATAGTGGCAGCTTTTGTCACCAACCATACCTACTCCTGATTCTACAGTCTATGGCCTGCAATGTAGTCATACTGACCCTACCAGGCATATGCACCAGAGAACCCAGCCACTGTGAGTTGCTAGCTTAACTAACATTTATCACACAGAATTTTTTACAAATGGCAGTAAAATGTGCTCAGAGTGACTGTCAAAGCTCCAGCAGACTCCATGTGTCAAACATGCACAGCTTGACAGCAGCTACTTGTGACTGTTAGCTCTGCCATGAGGCCATATCCCCTAAAATGAGTGTCCTCTGCAGTCCTCTGCTGCATTTTTTTATTTGCAGCAGAGGAGTTAGCAGAAGCTGAGCTAGCAGAATTTAGGTGTTTAGTTACACTTTAAGTAATCAAGATGCTGTCCTGAACCCTCTGTACATTCTGTATAATACTCATGTTACCAAAGGGACTGTTTTAGTGGTGAAACCAATGCCCTGCACTTTTCCACGGTCACTGAGTGAATGTTTCAGTTCTTCAAGAACGGTCATATTAAGTAGAACATACACCTGGAAGCAGGTGTTTCTATTGCATGATATGACTTGAGTTGAATGCACATTTTGGACATAGCTATGTTACATTGGTAGAAGTAGGAAGAACCAATAGGGACAGGCAGAGCCACTTAAGTGCTGCAAGGTGTGGAATTGCTCCATATATATATAGATATATATAGATATATATATATATATATATTTAATGAATAGAACAATGAACACTTTGAACAAATGGTAGAAACTTTTTTGTACATTTACATGACATTTCTGTGCTTGACCGCTATAGATATCCAGCTGTATCTATCTGAAGGCCCCCATTAGTTTGAAACCACATTGACTGACTACAACTGTGAAATGTTAAAAATGAATGCATCAATATGAAGCTAATTATGGAGCGAGTGCATCCACTTTGGATGCTTTAAGTATAGTTTGTTGTTAGTACTTTTGTACTTTAACTTAAGCAGACATTTGGATGCAGAGCTTGTGTTTCATTTACAATAAAAAAACAAATGAATTCAAAATAATAATAATAATTTGATCTCTTCTGGGTCTGTCTGTGGGATGTTTCATATGAACCAGCTGTACAGAGTTTTGTGTGTGTTTGAAAAGACCTGTGCTGCTCATAGTGAAAGATTCCAAAAGTGAAAGGTCAAATGCATTTTTCCTGGAATGAGAACAGGAAGGTGTAAACAAACAACCCCCGAATTCCTCTTAGCAGATTAATTGATTTGCAACTAAATTAAAATAAATCCCTGTGGAGTTCTGTGGCCTACACTCAACTCTTCCTTTTCTCTTCACTTCATCTTGCCCACCGTGAAAGTATGAAATTATTATGATTATATTTCCAGATTTCTTATTGGTGTATGGTTATTTGTTAATTCACATTATATGCTTTGCACATGTTCCTTGTCATTGTTACACGATAAAACAATTATATATAAAAAAGAAAGATTTTGGGTTTGTTTGTTAGAATCATAAAGCTTTGTGAAGTTTCAAAAATACAGAAATGTATGTGTGTATAGAAGAATCAGCTGCTTGACCATTCTTTTTTATATCTGTCGCCTAAATCAGACATAAGAGCTCCATTGAGGTAACATGTACAGTATACCTGTTAACATAAGTCATTATAACTGATGGTCAAATGATTCAGAAAATATAGGTAAGTAAAAGGCGACTGAAGTAGTTTACCCTTTAGTGTGTTCTCTGACACTTAGTTGGCAGTTAATTCTGTAGTACTCTAGTGTGCGAGTATTGATAACTGGGTCTCTGTTTTCACTACTCGCAGGCAAAACAATGTAAAAACAACGTTTACTCAGTCAAAAACACAAGGCAGAGGTCCTGAATATGTAACCAAGACCAAGGAATTGGAAACAGAGGAATATCCTAACTCTGAACTGACTGGACAGACAGGTTTATCTGTGTAAGGTGATTGGTCGTTATAAATAGGGGCCCAACAACAACTTTTTTCTACTAGGAGTGTGTAAGTCATTTATTGGGCAAAACTCTAAACTGAGTTTTTTTAATTCGAAATTAGCCATGATTGCAGCGCAATCATGGCTAATTTCCAATCATTGAACATGAAGACCGATCATAACGATCTCACCAAACTCACAGAAACTGTTAAATAAAAAGAACTGAAAAATCAAATAGATTTTATGTACAATAAATAATGACAACTCTGCTCCTCCTCCTCTTTTCAGACTGTCTTAGAGTGATTTCACTACCTGTTAGATGGGAGGTTTGGCATCAGGTTTGATTATGATATCACATCATTAGAGTAAAAGTACAGGATATGGAAGCAAGTATTAAGAGACACTGTAATGTTGTGCACAGGAACATGAGAAACGAAAATAACTTTTGTTTTGCTTTTCCGAACCCTGGTGAGGAGACATGCATGTAAAAGAACACACACACACACACAAACAGCACTTAATACACAACAATGCAGCCTAGCCTGGAACATTCTTCAGTGTGATTAGATTGCCCTTGTCATTCAGTACAGGACAAGTCTCCCTCTTTCATTCCTCTCTCTCTCTCTCTCTCTCTCTCTCTCTCTCTCACTCACTCACTCACTCTCTCTCACACACACACACACACACACCTAGATGGAAATTAAAATCTATCTTAGGGAGCTGCTGGCACCAAGGAGGCTGTTTCATATTTGGTGAGCAAACATGAAGCTCCCTCTCTCTCTCTCTCTCTCTCTTTCTCTGTCTGTCTTTCTCTCTTAACATCTCTAATTCTTTCCCCTCCATCCACAGCTAGTTGAACCTTTATTTTACCAAAAACAGGACAAAGTCTTCAAAATACTGTGCTTTATTGATAAAAAAAACAACCTGCAGCATCATATAGAAACTGAAATCATTGAAAATTCTGTCTACAAACTGAAGGAGGTCTATAATTGTACTCTGTTGAAAATGTGCTTCTGTGCAACACATCTAATGAATCAGTGTTTATTAGAAAAGACCCCAGGACATTTTTCCAGATAAGGCACAACTGGATGTTGCAGATTTGTATGCCTTATATATATTGTAGCAATATTGAACATATTGCAATGGTTCTTTAATGCATGCAGTAATTGGTATGTTATGTCCCCTGTTGGAGCATGGGATGAGGGGAGTAACATATAATTAAATAACCAGCAGACAACGGTAGACAATGTTGACAAAAGTTTATTTACAAAACAAAGGAGAAAACGTGGCAACTTAGGACAGGCTAACTTAAAACACGGGGAGCCAAATCATCAGTTTCTTAAGTGGCTCACTCCTGAACCAGATCACACGCACACCAAGACAAGTACTTAGCCCTGACTCTGCCACAGGCCAACCCACAGGGTGAGAGAGAGCGGTGCCAGCTCCACCTCCTGGTTATATATGCCCCGCCCGCTTGAGTGGCCACAGGTGAACCAGATCACTCACCAAAACACAGGGAAAAAGAGGCAAAACTTACAGTGGGGGAAGAGGGGAGAAAAGAGAGAACACAAAACAAGCGAGCGGCCGTAACAGGTATGTTTCTCATTTACTGTAAATCTTAAAAATGTATAAAATCACAGGTACATTCTGTGGGTGCAGCTCACTACTCGTGGCTACCAACATCAGTATAGGGCTTATTGTGGAAGCAGTCAACATTACTGTGTATTGTTTATAGTTTATAAGCTTTTGGTTGATTACATTAACTGTAATACAGTGGCTTAAGTGTAATACAGTGACCATATCTAGCTATGTGTCTGACTAGCCTGAAGCTCATCTGGCAGTGTTATCTCTAGCAGGTACACTTTAAAAACTTGGAGTAAAAAAAACAGACTCAAGCACAACTTACCACAGCTGTGCACGTGTTATAAGAGTGGTGTAGCTCCCTTGGAGAATAGGTGAGTGTGGTGTGGGTGTTGAAGCCATAGGAAGACAAAAGCAGATTCTCAAAATAAAAGCAGAGCTCCTGTGTATTATTCGACAACAGTAAAGAAGTGAAAGCGGGTTAACCCTGAAGTTAGTGTGAACTTGGGGGAAAACTCTACCATCTACCATGTGGTTCCTGGACTATGTGTGAAGGGGAATTGTCTTATTGAATTAATGGGTGCGTACAGTCAATGGTCTGTTAAAACACAACTCATTGCTTTCATCCAAAAAAAGCTTGACAAAAACTTTTTTGTCTTATGGTACTGATGATGTAATTTAGGTTTTGTACGTTGAGGTTTCATTCCTAAATCAGACAAGTTTTACTTTTAATTACCTGAATGTTGTTGTCTTACAAAGTAATTGCTAATGATGTAGCATAAATTCTTATAAATGCACCAAAATGCATTACATATTACTTAATGTAACCTGGGTATAGTTAACCACTGCCCCTTTATGCCAGATCGATAGATTTGGTCATGTTCTACAAGTACTGGGAGTGGCGATCCCTGCTCTAATAGACAATATTTGTTCTTACCTTCGATAACGGTGTCAGTCCCGGTGAAGTTTGGAGTTGAACTATTAGCCTAAAGAAAAGTTGAACTTGATAACTAAGAGTGGAAATTAATCTTTGAGCAACGAGAGTTGACGGAGGAGCTGCGACCTTGCTACTGATGTTTAGGACATTTGATATCCCGGTGACTTAGCGGCTCGGTACCTGTCGAATTAGCATGCTAACTAAATTAGCAAGCCATGCACGCAGATACAAAATTTCGGAGAGACCCTGAACTTCTGTCAAAACCAGTCGGGACAATCTTGATGGAAATATGGTTTATGTATGAGAAGTGTGATGATAATGTCGTGTAGGGATGTAACTATGCATTAAAAATCGGTACAAATGCGTGACCACTCGCATCGTTTGACAAAAAATGAATCGCGATTCTTGGCGAATGCGAGATGTTCTTTTTCGTCTTTAAAAAAAAAATTAGAAATAGGTTACGCTATCTTTAAAAAAGTCACTGGTTGGTGATACATTTGTTCAACGTCAGGCGTCAAGTCATGTGACTCACGTCACTACGTAGGTACGGAGCGCAGAACGAGGGAAGACATTGCAACGGTATGTAAACTCTTTCTCCCCCCTGGCATAGAATATACATGAATGTTTTTGTAATGTTTTGTATATGATCTGTGTTCCTTTGTTTGTGAAACAAAGTTCTAATAAATTATTAATAAATAATTGCGACGGTAGAAAATAGCTTTGAAATAGAGGATGCACCGAGCAGTTTGAAATCACCTGTGTGGCGGCATTTTGGATTCCTTATATACACAAATACAACCATGAGAAACGGACAGACAAAACCAAAACAGCATGTAAATATTGCAAGAGACTGTGAACATATAGCGGCAACACGAGCAACATGCAGCAGCATATCGGCCGCCACCACAGTGAGAAGCAAAGTAACATTACGCCACCTCGTGAGCGAAAACTGCACATCACACCAGTTAACAGCAGTTTACTGTGAGATTGTTTCTAAAGAAAGGATATATTTGTCATATTTTGTTGTTTAAGATGTGAGTTGCACTTTTTATAAAAACACAAACTGTTTGAGAGTTTCTGTAAAGAAAGATTTTTTTCCTACAAATAAAAAGATAATTTTATTTGGTCATAATTTGTCTGTAGCTCATTTTGATTTTAAAAAATCATGAAAAAATCCTATCATAAACAAAAAATCATGACTCGAATTGAGTCGTAAGTTGAGTGTATCGTTACATCCCTAATGTTGTGTGCTTTATGAATTCTGCTCAATTGCCAGTCAGGAAATGTGTTGTGTGTAATCTTGTTTAATCGCCATTTTGCTTGTGGGCAACTAGTAGCCGCACGTGGTGTTGAGGCATGTTTCCATGCTGCTAAAATGTATTATGAGTTAGGTATGGAGTCTTACTAGTGACCGTGTTTTGAACTGTAAAAAAAAAGTAGTTATAGTAGTAATTGTGGTTTCGACTGTAAAATGTGTATCCAAATTGTACTGCATACTGTGGTATAAGTTGAAAGTATGTTCCATGTGGAGGTTATGTGAGTTTATGCACCTTGAGGTACAGTATACTGTAAGTTGTATTATTGTGACTATAGTTGTTATGAGTTGAAGGAAGAGGGGGAAAAAGGACATTGTTAAACTGGGACTTTTGGAACGAGTATTAATAGACATTTATAATGGACTCGTGAATAGTAACTGTCCTGCGTATTTGTGTAGACTTTTTTTTTTTTTGTAGAGCTTCATCTGGATCCAGAGTTGTCGCCATCCGCCATCTCATCTGCTGTCTCACCCACATCTTCACTCCGTTGCCATCCCACCTTCACCCCTGGAAACATCTTCATCTTCCTTCAACCCACTCCATAACCATCACCTTGGACAATCTTGTTGGACACTTGTTGTAAAAGAGAGTGGTAGGACTTTTGAGTGCACTCATTTTATTTTCCCTCCTTTTATTTATTTTTTCCTTATTCATCTTGTTTCATTCATTTGAACTTTGAACCTGAAACATTTCGTGAGATCTCACAGGGGTTATCTGACCTGTTTTTTTTTTTTTTTTTGGTTATTGGTAAATTTTGAAAATTGTTGTTACCAGTTCATTGCTTATTCCTTATACTACTGTCAGGTAGCTGATAACTGGTCATATCTTTCTGTATTTCTGTCATTTATTTTCACATGCTTAAGGTCAAATTTATATAATGTGATATCCTGGTTTTAGAGGGTCTTATTGACAATCACATATTCTTATTTTTTTTCCACAACCTGTTCGTTGTGTGTTATTTTTGTGGATGTTTGTTTACTTAAACAGTCAAACAAATAGATTACAGCCAATCTCCTCATCGAATCTACCGTATTTTCCGGACTATAAGTCGCTACTTTTTCCCACGCTTTGAACCATGCGGCTTATACAAAGATGCAGCTTTTGTATTAATTTTTCTTCAGCCGCCACGGGGCGCTCTAACAGGAAGTGCAAAAACGAGACAGACAGGGGAAGTCAGTGCAAAGAAGAACACGCTACTTATTATTTAGCGCATGCAACACAACACGTACAACGAATTATTAACAGCGAATTATTTTCACCCCCTCACCCCCTCATCATGGAAAGCACACAAAGAAGTTCGTATGATGCAGCTTTTAAGTTGTAGGCCATCAATTTGGGTATCCAGGAAGGAAATAGAGCTGCTGCACGTAAGCTTGGCGTTAATGAATCCATGGTGAGCACTTTAACAGTGCCGTGTTACAGGCACTGTTCGGAAACAATCAGTTCAGCAAGTTCAACTTTTATTACTGGTCATTCTTTTTTAGTTTTGTAAAAACTAAGCATCATCATTTATTATTATTCATCCATAACTGTTTATCCTAATTAGGGTTGCAGGGGACTGGAGCCAATCCAAGCTCATATTGGGGAGAGGAGGTGTAGACCCTGTATGGCTGTGTCCTAGTGCAAGTTCATAACAGATCTGACATGAAGACAAACAATCACCTATGGACAATTTACATAAAATCATGGGTAAGCCGGAGCACCCGGAGAGAACCACAGAAACACATGCAAACTCCACACAGGACGACCCCCCCCTTCCTGGGCTAAAGGGTACCTGGTGGACAGCATGACAAAAATTAGATAAGAGGCTATAATCACAGTTCTGGCAAATAGAGACAAACAATCATTCCTACTAAAATTCTCACCTATGCGCAATCTAGAGTGACTAATTAAACTTTTTTTGATTTAGATAAAATCGTGGGTAAGCCGGAGCACCCGGAGAGAACCACAGAAACTCATGCAAACTCCACACAGGACGACTCCCCCGCCCCCCTTCCTGGGCTAAGGGTACCTGGTGGACAGCATGACAAAAATTAGATAAGGGGCTATAATCACAGTTCTGGCAAATAGAGACAAACAATCATTCCCACTAAAATTCTCACCTACGCGCAATCTAGAGTCACTAATTAAACTTTTTTTGATTTCCATAAAATCGTGGGTAAGCCGGAGCACCCGGAGAGAACCACAGAAACTCATGCAATCTCTACACTCGTGGGATGAGTACCTGGTGGGCTGCATGACTATGACCATGACAATTATTATGTCCCAAAGTTGAGCGTTGTGCCTGTAGACGCTTATACCCTATAATGTAGATGGTCTGTGGGCAAGTTTGAGAGTTCCTATTAACTACAGGCCTTGCCCTAGCTCTTTCGGTCCACAGAACTCTTGGTCCTCTAGTATTCTCTGGTTCCAGGGTCCATGGTGGTCGTGTCCTGGTACTTTCTGGTTCTGGAACTTTAGGCTTTGTAGGCTGTTTTCTGGTGGTCACTGGCTCTAGGACCTTAGATTTTTTTGCTCGTGTCCTTGTGCTCTCTGGTTCTTCGACCTTAGGCTTTGTAGGCTGTGTCATGGTGGTCACTGGTCCTTGGACCTTGGCTGTCCTTGGTCGTGTCCTGGAAGTCTTTTGTTCTTGGACCTTAGCCTGTGTAGGCTGTGTTCTGGGGCTTCCTAGTCTTGGGACACTGGGTTTTGTAGGCTGCGTCCTTGTGCTATCTCCTTCTTGGACCTTTGAAGTTGTTAGTCGTGTCTTTTTTTCCACATTTTTGAAGTACTTATTCTCTGGAAAAGACATTTATAAAAACATGTTTTAGATAAAGAGAAATATTTCAAATCATGCTTTACTCATAAATAAAATACACTTATCTCCTATTATTAGTGGTGTCTCAATTTTTTTCCCTCCTGATTAAAGTAATCAAGTATGCCAATACATAGTTAAAGTAGCTCTGTAACAATTACATAGTTTTAAAATGACATGCCCATTTTGATGCCAGTAACAGATTTTTAGTTGCAAAACTCAGCCAAAACAGCCAACTAGCAACTATTTTAATTATTATTTTAATAATCTAGCCTACTTACTAAAAGCACATTAACCTGGTAAAAATATAAAGCCGCACAGAGAACAGACCAAAACAGCGTTGTGGCTTTGACATCACAAAGTCCCATGCCCAGTCAAAGATCACAGTCATTGAATATTGATATTATCTGATTATATGATATTATATATTATCTCTTTATTTTAATGATACAGAGTGGTGAACCCCTCGCCCATCCTTACTTTACAAAGACTTGTCCTTTCTGGGATGCCCCTTTTTATGCCAACAGACTTTACTAACCTGTTGCCAGTTAAACTCATTGATTGTGAGATGTTGCAGCAGGTGTTTTCTTTTAGCATTTCACAACTTTTCCAGGCATTAGTTGCCACTGTCCATTTTTTTAAAAATGTGTTACTGGCATCAGATTCAAAATGGGCATCTCATTTTCCAAAAACAAATTAAATTTCTCATTTTCAACATTTGACAAATTGCCCATGTGCTTTTTTCCAAGTAAATATGGAATTTAAATGTTTTGCACATTTACATCACATCACATTTAGTTTCTATTAACATCATTTTACACAGTGGGCAAACCTGCAAAAAGGGGGTTGTATAGCATTAATAATTTCACTACACCTTAATTGTTAATGGTATCTATACAAGAAGTCTAATAAATTGGTTTAGGACATTACTAATCATTGTAAATTGTTAAACAACATATATAAATAGATTATAGATATATAGATTAGATTTGATCTTCATGTGTTCTTATGTGTAAATGAGAGCAATAACTTACCCCACTGCTCCTGGAACTGAAAAGAGACCTCTTTGGGATCATCGTTATGGTAAGTGTCTTTGAATTTGATTAACTCTGTCAAATGCTCATCCATAAAGTTTGCGATGTTAGGTGGTTGGGAAAGGAGTACCGGTCTAGCAGTACACTCCAGCAAACTCTTCAGTCCATACTGATTAACACTCTTGGAACTCATTTTTAGCGTTTTTTGGAAGTATTCTCTACCACTGAAATATAATGATTGTGTAACAACTAATGATTGTCTAACATATAGAGATTGTGTGTGGTGTATTTATAAGTTTTGTAGATCAAAGGCACTTAGAATTCCATTATGACGTCACAGAGTGACGTCATCATTTTAAAAATGTATTTAATTCGGGGGTTTCAAACTCGCGGCCCGCGGGCCAATTGCGGCCCGCTGGACGATATTTTGTGCCTCCCTACTTGACATCAAAGTTTGGTGTTAGTGCGGTCCAGTTGTTGCGCGGGCCGCGCTTAGGGTAGGTCAGATGGGCGGATTTACAATCTATTTAGCGGGCAACAATGGGTTTGTGCGGGTGGATAAAAATTGGGCTGGTTTCGGATCAGTTCGGCGTGTTTTTGTAGCCGAAACACTTCAGATCCTTCTTCCACACACACACTACAGCTCTGGCTGACGTGCCCCCTAAAACTCACCACAGACACTCACAGAGACCCGTTATTACCGGACTGGACAGCAGCGGAGAGATTTCTTAGGTTATAAGTCAATAATCAGTAAGGGTGACGATAGGGCGCTTTATATCCAACACGATCAGGTGGGCCGGTCCGGTCCGCTATGTTTTTTGTTTATTTTCTCTCTCTCTCTCTCTTTCTCTCTAAATTCCCTCCAAATGGGCTGGCCAATTGGCTACAGAGGGCTAGTAGTGTGTAGCCAGCATCGACACATATTATTGGTCTATGTTTGTCACTGTCAATCAATCATGGGCTGACAGGCTGAGAGAGCCCTGACAGTGCTGTCAATCACAACACAAACCAGGGTGGGCGGGACCTCATGGCATTGGCCGGAGTCGCGGGACGGGCTGCCGCTGAGTTTAAAATGGATAAGCGCAAGAAACGCGCGGGTGGCGCTGAAAAACTGCGGTTAAAAAAGCTAAAGTCTCTGGAAGTGGAAGCTGCTAAATGTTCAAAACTGACAGACCTAGTGGTCACCACCCCAGCAGGTGCTGCTGCGCCGGGAGAGAGCGAGTGGAGGCGTACATGGTCAGTAACGTTAGCCTGGGGCTGATAGGCTACATTTGGAGACGTGTCCAAAACAAAGTAGAAAACGTTTTTACATTGAATGTGATGTGACCTAATTAACTGCATATTTTTGACAACATATTAGCCCAGAGTTGAAGGGCTGTGACAAAATCAACCACTGTAGTTGTGGTTGATTTTGTTTAAATATGCCGAATTGTGATATTATGGATTATTATTAAGATGATTTAGCTAAGCTAGTTTACAGCTGCTAACGTCAGCAGTCTCTTGTTTCCATAGCAACAGCAAACATTGACATGGACTAATGAGCTGTAAATAAAGAAGCAGAATCAAACACATCACACATTATGGATGTAGTAATTCGTTATTTATTGATGCTTTTAGAAGTTGCATTGTGCTTATGCGTTGATCCTTAATAGTGTAGTTAATTACACTAAACTATCAATTCTTCTCCATTACAGGTTGTTCTGATATAGTCGTTCTTCCGCTTATCTATATGTGGAATTGTTTTCTCATTTGGGACCACTGTTAGAATTTGTTAAGTTTATCATGTATTTTTTAATGTTCTATAAATTCATACTTCATAATTATAATTTTTTAAAAAGTTTAAAAAGAAACGCACATCCAAAAAGTTTTCGACTCTAGATGCAGGACAGAGGAAAAACATTTTCTTTATTTTTCAGAATTAATAATGTATCCATGTCCCTCTCAGGTTGACCACTTGACATGTGAGAGCCTGAGGAGTTGTTCCCCCTCTGTCCATGTCCGAGGACTTGCTCTCTTACTGAAATGAAAATTTTCGGCCGAAACCGAATAAAAATAAAATGGTTGGCCGAATACCGAAACCGAATATGAAATGCGGTTGTTAAATTTTACTATTGCATAAATTGCCTAGAATAAATTTGTAGACATGTTTTTTCAAAGAAAGTAAATGTTTATTTAATATCACTTTGCACTTTTGGGCCATTTTCGGACGAAAATTTTCAGTGCATCCCTACTTAATAATGTAATAAACATACTAATATGTGTGATAAAATGACAATTGATAATTTATAAATGTCTCTTTATATTCTCTGCTACCATCATCTCCTGTCAAACAGGTTTTCCTGACCTGCTAGAAGTTCTTCTATGATGAGAGGGAGAGAGACAGGTTTTAACTAATGCTCGGCTTACACCAAAAGTAACAGACTAAAAACTGAAAGGGTAGCATGAGGGTTCTTCCCGTTTAGTCTCGTCTCGTCCCACCCCTAGTCATGACATAACTTCTGTTGTGATTTATAATGAATAAAGACTGATTTATTGATTGCTATAGCTGTCAGTTTTAGTCCTTGAGTTCATAGTTACGTGCTTTATTTGTTAACTGCTATCAAGGAATATGATTCTCCTTTGTAGTATGCAGGAGATGCCGTAAGATTTCTGGACTTCTACTGTATGTAGGGTCTGCTGATAATGTAGTGGGCTGGTCTGCACAGAAAATACGGATGTTTAGGACATTTGATATCCTGGTGAGTTAGTGGTTCGGTACCTGTCCAATTAGCAAACCATGTTATATGTTAACCAAATAGTTATAGTAACTAGAAAATTCCAGCAAAAACTTTGAGAGTGACGAATGGGCTGTTGCCGGGGGTCTTAGCATGTTAACATTAGCATGTTAGCAAATTAGCATGTATTCTTAGTGCAGCAATTACCATTAGCATGTTAACATTAGCATGTTAGCAATTAGCATGTATTTAATTCTTAGTGGCTAATACTAATTGCTAGCGCTGTTGCGCATGTTAGTAATTAACATGTATTTAATTCTTAGTGGCTAACGCTAATTGCTAGTGCTGACGTGCTAGCAATTAGCATGTAGCTAATAGCATGTAGCTATAGCATGTTAACATTAGCATGTTAGCAAGTAGCATGTATTCTTAGTGGCTAAAAATTAGTGGTTAGCGCTCATGCGTTAGCAATTACAATTTGCATTGATTGTAGCATTGGCCACTAATGTTAGCAGTTAGCATGTCTTTACAGCTAGTGCTAATGCGCTAGCTGCTCTGCCTGCCATTTTACACAGACAAGTTCAAATTAAGTGCCAATAACTGCTAAAATGGCCGCCACTGGGTTTCTGCCTGCTGGCTTCTGCCTTTTGGAAATAGCCCCAGGCAGGACCAACTGCCAATCAGCAGAGAAGTTACTGCACCTGTTAGAATGTCAGTTGGAAAGACAGAGACAGAGAGAAAATGCTGAGACCATCCCTCGAAGAGGAGGGATTGATGGCCAAACTGTATTTCCAATCATTGAACCGGCTTAACTTGGAGCATGCTGAGCCCTTCCTGAACGTCTACATATTTGTTTTGTGTCGATAAAGTGAAGAAATGTGCCCTTGAGAGCAATTCAGAAAAACGTTACTTCTGCTTTCCTCCAGAAAATTTCCCGCCTATGGCAGTCTATGAGGCTGTGGATGGGGGTTGCTGCCACATCTTTGCGTCTCCCGACAAAATTATATATCTGACAGTTTTAGCAGGCGAACGTGAGTGAGATGACATATTTTCCTACGTTTCTATGTATAAATCGTGTCTGTAGTGGGGCATTTGAGGCCACGGCAGTCGAATACGTTTTATTTTTTCACTGATTTTTCTCTCTGCTCCTCACTCTAGCTGATGATGTCATCCAGAGTAGCGCAAACATTCCGCCACATACACACCCATTATAAACTCAGAAATTTGACTAAAAACTCGATTTGGGATCAAGACGCACGTTTTGATATATAATTTGTTGGGGTCCTCTCACCGCCGAGTGTCGTAGTCACTCGTCACTAATAATAGGAAGAAACACGCAGAAGAACAATAGTTACGACACTCATCATTAATAATTGTGGTTTCGACTGTAAAATGTGTAGCCAAATTGTACTGCATACTGTGGTATAAGTTGAAAGTATGTTCCATGTGGAGGTTATTTGAGTGTACCTTGAGGTACAGTATACTGTAAGTTGTATTATTTGTCTATAGTTGTTATGAGTTGAAGGAAGAGGGGGGGGAAAGGACATTGTTAAACTGGGACTTTTGGAACTAGTATTAATAGACATTTAGAATGGACTCGTGAATAGTAACTGTCCTGCGTATTTGTGTAGACTGTTTTTTTTGTAGAGCTTCATCTGGATCCAGAGTTGTCGCCGTCCGCCATCTCATCTGCTGTCTCATCCACATCTTCACTCCGTTGCCATCCCACCTTCACCCCGGGAAACATCTTCATCTTCCTTCAACCCACTCCTCCATAACCATCACCTTGAACAATCTTGTTGGACACTTGTTGTAAAAGAGAGTGGTAGGCCTTTTGAGTGCACTCATTTTATTTTCCCTTCTTTTATTTATTTTCTCCTTATTCATCTTGTTTCATTCATTTGAACTTTGAACCTGAGACATTTCGTGAGATCTCACAGGGGTTATCTGACCTGTTTTTTTTTTTTTTGGTTATTGGTAAATTTTGAAAATTGTTGTTACCAGTTCATTGCTTATTCCATATACTACTGACAGGTAGCTGATAACTGGTCATATCTTTCTGTATTTTTGTCATTTATTTTCATTTATTTTTGTAGAGCTTCATCTGGATCCAGAGTTGTCGCCGTCCACCATCTCATCTGCTGTGTCATCCACATCTTTACTCCGTTGCCATCCCACCTTCACCTCGGGAAACATCTTCATCTTCCTTCAACCCACTCCATAACCATCACCTTGGACAATCTTGTTGGACACTTGTTGTAAAAGAGAGTGGTAGGACTTTTGAGTGCACTCATTTTATTTTCCCTTCTTTTTATTTATTTTTTCCTTATTCATCTTGTTTCATTCATTTGAACTTTGAACCTGAAACATTTCGTGAGATCTCACAGGGGTTATCTGACCTGTTTTTTTTTTTTTGGTTATTGGTAAATTTTGAAAATTGTTGTTACCAGTTCATTGCTTGTTCCATATACTACTGACAGGTAGCTGATAACTGGTCATATCTTTCTGTATTTCTGTCATTTATTTTCACATGCTTAAGGTCAAATTTATATAATGTGATATCCTGGTTTTAGAGGGTCTTATTGAAAATCATATCTTCTTATTTTTTTTCCACGACCTGTTCGTTGTTGTGTGTTATTTGGGGTGGATGTTTGTTTACTTAAACAGTCAAACAAATAGATTATAGCCAATCTCCTCATCAAATCTACCGTATTTTCCGGACTATAAGCCGCTACTTTTTCCCACGCTTTGAACCATGCAGCTTTACAAAGATGCAGCTTTTGTATTGATTTTTCTTCAGCCGCCACGGGGCGCTCTAACAGGAAGTGCAAAAACGAGACAGACAGGGGAAGTCAGTGCAAAGAACACGCTAGTTTTTATTTAGCACATGCAACACAACACGCACAACGAATTATTAACAGCGAATTATTTTCACCCCCTCACCCCCTCATCATGGAAAGCACACGAAGAAGTTCGTATGATGCAGCTTTTAAGTTGAAGGCCATCAATTTGGGTATCCAGGAAGAAAATAGAGCTGCTGCACGTAAGCTTGGCGTTAATGAATCCATGGTGAGTCTTTTACAGTGCCGTGTTACAGGCACTGTTCGGAAACAATCAGTTCAGCAAGTTCAACTTTTATTACTGGTCATTCTTTTTTAGTTTTGTAAAAACTAAGCATCATAATTCATTCATTCATAACTTATCCTAATTAGGGTTGGAGGGGACTGGAGCCAATCCAAGCTCATATCGGGGAGAGGAGGTGTAGACCCTGTATGGTTGTGTCTTAGTGCAAGTTCATCACAGGGCTGACATGAAGACAAACAATCACGTATGAACAATTTAGAGTCACTAATTAAACTTTTTTTGATTTACATAAAATCGTGGGTAAGCCGGAGCACCCAGAGAGAACCACAGAAACTCATGCAATCTCTACACCTCCACTCCTGGGCTGATGGGTACCTGGTGGGCTGCATGACAAAAATTAGATGAGGGGCTATAATCAAATGGTGGCCATTTTCATGTGTTGTTTTACCTCAAAATATGACCAGATGTGCATTGTTTGAAACAGTGAAATGACACTGTGTGAATATGGTGAATGCGGTCATTAGTTTGGTTTTACCATTACAGTGGTCCCTCGTTTATCGCGGGGGATACGTTCTGAAAATAACCCGCAATAAACGAAATCCGCGAAGTAAGTTTTACAATTATTATACATGTTTTAAGGCCGTAAAACCCCTAACCACACACTTTTATACACCTTTTTACACACATTTTGTACAGTACTCCCTTAAACAGGACGCAGAACACATGTGCGGTTCTCCCTTAGCCAATTTCGGACGCAGAACACAATGCGCATTCATACTGTACAGTACGCTGTAAAAAAAAAAAAGCATGCAAAATTACACTGAAAAAAATCCGCGAAACAGCAAGTCCGCAAAAAGTGAACCGCGATATAGCGAGGGACAACTGTATATGCCGTAATGATGTTGCGTACTTCCTGAATAATTACTATGTCCCAAAGTTGAGCATTGTGCCTGTAGACGCTTATACCCTATAATGTAGATGGTCTGTGGGCAAGTTTGAGAGTTCCTATTACCTACAGGCCTTGCCCTAACTCTTTCGGTCCACAGAACTCTTGGTCCCCTAGTATTCTCTGGTTCCAGGGTCCATGGTGGTCGTGTCCTAGTACTTTCTGGTTCTGGAACTTTAGGCTTTGTAGGTGCTTTCGTGGTGCTGGGTGGTCCTGGGACCTTGGGTACTGTGGGCTGTTTCTTAGTGCTCTCTGGTTCCAGGACCCTTGGTTTTGTGGGCTGTGTCCTAGTGCTTTCTCCTTCTTGGACCTTTGAAGTTGTTGGTTGTGTCCTACTGCTCTCTGGTCCCAAGACCTTAGGTTGTTTAGGCTGTGTCATGGTGGTCACTGGTCCTTGGACCTTGGCTGTTGTTCATCGTGTCCTGTAAGTCTTTGGTTCTTGTACCTTAGGCTGTGTAGGCCGTGTTCTGGTGCTCTCTGATTCCAGGACCTTGGCTGTTGCTGGCGGTGTCCTCGTTCTTGCTGGTTCTGGGACTTTAGGCTTTGTAGTCTGTGTTGTGGTGTTTTCTGATCCTGGGACCTTGGGCCGTATCATGGTGCTCGCTGGTTCTGGGATCTTAGGCTTTGTAGGCTGCATTGTAGTGCCTGCTGTTTCGGGAGCCTTGGGCTTTATAGGCTGTGTTTTTGTGCTCTCTGGTCCCAGGACCTTGGCTGTTGTTGGTCGTGTCCTGGTGGTCTTTGTTTTTGGTCGCGACCTGGGGGTCTTTGGTTCCGGGACCTTTAGTGTTGTTGGTTGTGTCATAGTGCTCTCTGGTCCCAGGACCTTGGCTGTTTTTGGTCGCGTCCTGAGGGTCTTTGGTTCCCGGGACCTTTGGTGTTGTTGGTCGTATCATAGTGCTCTCTGGTCCCAGGACCTTGGCTGTTTTTGGTCGCGTCCTGGGGGTCTTTGGTTCCCGGGACCTTTGGTGTTGTTGGTCATATCATAGTGCGCTCTGGTCCCGGGACCTTTAGTGTTGTTGGTCGTGTCATAGTGCATGTTGGTTACAGGACCACTAGTTTTACAGGCTGTGCTGAAAGTTCTGCTGGTGCTGTACATGTCTCTGTGGTGGCCACTGGAAATTGTTGCCTTTCTGCCATCCTGGTTGTTTTTTCCATATTTCTGAAGCACTTATTCTCTGGAAAAGACATTTATAAAAACATGTTTTAGATAAAGAGAAATATTTCAAATCATGCCTTAGTAGGAATGTAACGATACACTCAACTCACGACTTGATTCGAGTCACGATTTTTTGTTCACGATACGATTTTTTCACAATTTTTTTTAAATCAAAATGAGCTACAGACAAATTATGACCAAATAAAATTATCTTTTTATTTGTAGGAAAAAAATCTCTCTTTACAGAAACTCTCAAACAGTTTGTTTTCTTATTAGGGCTGCCAGCAAGCAGCTGATCTGACCATTACCTTTCAGCTTGAAGTATGAGCTAACTGAAAATAAACACAACAAGATGATGGCTCATTAACCCTTTAATGAGAGTCCACGGCCCCGGGAAACGGCGAGGTCCGGGCGCTGTAAACGCAGAGCCAGTCGCAGCGCACCACCCCGGAGGAAATGCGCCCGGCGGGGGTCAGCCAGCGCCGGGGAGAGGTCCCATGAGGGGATCCTCCCACACTGTGCGGCCGTCCCTGACCCAAGTTTAATCCCCCGTGCAGACTGCGCGGAAGTTGCGGTGATTGGTTAAAATTGCGTTGAAGTCGCAAATTGCAACATCGTGAATTCCTGGAGGGTCTGTGTTATGGTATCATTTACGGTACAGTCAGGCCTGACGCCGATTACCACTACTGTGCGTGTGACACAGAAAGGCAGACGCGGCAGTGGAAGCTGCAGCCACAACGTAACCTATTTCTAATTTAAAAAAAGATGAAAAAGAACATATCCTACTTCTCTCGCATTCGCCAAGAATCGCGATTCATTTTTTCTGTCAACCGATGCGAGTCGTCACGCATTTGTACCGATTTTAATCGTGTCACGATGTATCGTTACATCCCTATGCCTTACTCAAATAAAATACACTTATCTCCTATTATTAGTGGTGTCTCAATTTTTTTTTCTCCTGATTAAAGTAATCAAGTCTGCCAATACATAGTTAAAGTAGCTCTGTAACAATTACATAGTTTTAAAATGATATGCCCATTTTGATACCAGTAACAGAATTTTGTTGCAAAAAAGCAAGCACTTGGTGACTTCCTCAGCCAAAACAGCCAACTAGCAACTATTTAATTACCTAGCCTACTTACTCACGGTAAAAGCACATTAACCTGGTAAAAATGCCTCTGGAGGAATATAAAGCCGCACAGAGAACAGACCAAAACAGTGTTGTGGCTTTGATATCACAGAGTCCCGTGCCCAGTCAAAGATCACAGTCATCGAATATTGTGTCTCTTTATTTTAATGATACAGAGTGGTGAACCCCTCGCCCATCTTTACTTCACAAAGACTTGTCCTTTCTGGGATGCCCCTTTTTATGCCAACAGACTTTACTAACCTGTTGCCAGTTAAACTCATTAATTGTGAGATGTTGCACCAGCTGTTTTCTTTTAGCATTTCACAACTTTTCCAGGCTTTTGTTGCCACTGTCCATTTTTTCTTAAATGTGTTACTGGCATCAGATTTAAAATGGGCATATCATTTTCCAAAAACAAATTAAATTTCTCATTTTCAACATTTGACAAATGTAGTGCCTGCCCATGTGCTTTTTTCAAGTAAATATGGAATTTAAATGTTTTGCACATTTACATCACATCACATCTAGTTTCTATTAACATCATTTTACACAGTGGGCAAACCTGCAACCTGCATCACCTATGAACAATTTAGAGTCACTAATTAAACTTTTTTTGATTAACATAAAATCGTGGGTAAGCCGGAGCACCCAGAGAGAACCACAGAAACTCATGCAATCTCTTCACCTCCACTCCTGGGCTGATGGTTACCTGGTGGGCTGCATGACAAAAATTAGATAAGGGGCTATAATCAAATGGTGGCCATTTTCATGTGTTGTTTTACCTCAAAATATGACCAGATGTGCATTGTTTAAAACAGTGAAATGACACTGTGTGAATATGGTGAATGCAGTTATTAGTTTGGTTTCACCATTATATGCCGTAGTGATGTTGCGTACTTCCTGAATAATTACTATGTCCCAAAGTTGAGCATTGTGCCTGTAGACACTTATACCCTATAATGTAGATGGTCTGTGGGCAAGTTTGAGAGTTCCTATTAACTACAGGCCTTGCCCTAGCTCTTTCGGTCCACAGAACTCTTGGTCCCCTAGTATTCTCTGGTTCCGGGGTCCATGGTGGTCATGTCCTGGTACTTTCTGGTTCTGGAACTTTAGGCTTTGTAGGTGCTTTCGTGGTGCTGGGTGGTCCTGGGACCTTGGGTACTGTGGGCTGTTTCTTAGTGCTCTCTGGTTCCAGGACCCTAGGTTTTGTGGGCTGTGTCCTAGTGCTTTCTCCTTCTTGGACCTTTGAAGTTGTTGGTTGTGTCCTACTGCTCTCTGGTCCCAAGACCTTAGGTTGTTTAGGCTGTGTCATGGTGGTCACTGGTCCTTGGACCTTGGCTGTTGTTCATCGTGTCCTGTAAGTCTTTGGTTCTTGTACCTTAGGCTGTGTAGGCCGTGTTCTGGTGCTCTCTGATTCCAGGACCTTGGCTGTTGCTGGCGGTGTCCTCGTTCTTGCTGGTTCTGGGACCTTAGGCTTTGTAGTCTGTGTTGTGGTGTTTTCTAATCCTGGGACCTTGGGCCGTATCGTGGTGCTCGCTGGTTCTGGGATCTTAGGCTTTGTAGGCTGCATTGTAGTGCCTGCTGTTTCGGGAGCCTTGGGTTTTATAGGCTGTGTTTTTGTGATGGGGTTGTATAACATTATTAATTTTACTACACCTTACTTGTTAATGGTATCTATATGAGAAGTCTAATAAATTGGTTTAGGACATTACTAATCATTGTAAATTGTTATACAATACATATAAATAGATTATAGATATATAAATAGATTAGATTTACATTTAACTGATTTTGATTAATCTTTTTTATATTCACATTGATGAACATGTACACACACACACACACACACACATACTATATAATAGATATATATATATATTAGGACTGGTAAACTAAATATTTCGAATTTCGAATATTATTCAATAGGAATAAAATATGTATATTCGAACTGTAAAAAGGAATATCGAATATTTACTATTGCTCAGGGCAGCGCGAGCATTGATTCTCCTCCGTTGTGTCCCATGGTGCGTCCCTTACTGACCTGTAGGCTAGCTTCTGCAGTCACGTGACACCAACAAGGAAGCACCCCATCCCGCTCCCCCTACAATGAAGAGCAGCTACACACCAGAGTGATCCCGATGAGCAGTACGTTGTGCATAAATTGCACTGAAGTTACACTAAATGTAACATGTTGAACATGACGCTTGGATTTAGTTTGAAGACCGAAAATAATCAGCGTTTGACGACCACTGGTCGTTTTTTCTTGACATTTGGCAGTGCAACGCCCTCTGTTGGATATAACGGGGTACTGTTACAATACTGTTTACAAGTCCATTCTCCGGGGGGGGAAAATAATTAATTATTAATTAAGAATATTCGAATAATTCGATATTCGGACCATTTTTAAGACTAATATCGAATTCACATTTCTGGGGAATGTTACAGCCCATATATATATATATATATATATACTGTTAAACGAACAAACAATATAAACAAAAGAGAACTAAACAGAGAACTAAACAGAGCCTCTAAACAGAGCCTATAATCTAAGTAGCAAACCAAAACGAGAAAGAAAAACCTCACTATCTAAGCTACTATCTGATAACTGATAAACACACAAAACAGCATCCTAAACTAATGGGCCGAACAGAAAATCTCCCATGAGTAACATGCTACTGTTAATTGCTAGCACGTTAATGCAGCCACTCATTTTCAGTCACTAGGAATACATGCTAATGTTAACATGCTATGCTAATTGCTAGCGCGTTAGCAATTAACTAGCCATCAGTATTATACATGCCAAGGGTAAACATACTAATATTAACCTGCTAATGGTAACCTGCTAATGTTAATTGCTAACACATCAGCGCTACAAGTACTCTAACAAGAATTAAATATGTCCAGTGCTAACATGTTAATGTCAGACATCCCAAGTTCCAAAAAGTCATTTCCGGGAGATGTGGGGGGGCGGGGGGGGGGGGGTGATGAACTTGGCATACCTCGACATGTCGTTTGCAATCATTGAGTCCGCCGTGGGAAATGCGAAATCACTGTTGCACACAGTGCACCTTGCCATGGTGTCATCATTCCTCACTTTAACAAGACAAGGATATACTTTCGTATACTCTGCGTAAAATGAGGTTTTGTTTTTTTTTTTTTCTTACGGTGAGGATTCGCCCTCTGCCATTCGCGAGCTGCATTGATTGAAGGAGTGAACACAGAATTTTTAAACCTGTGGCGAAAATAATAAGTCGGAGAGAGTACATCGAGTCCCTCCCACAACGAAAGCTTATTGGTGTATTTGCTGACCAAACCAATCGGCCGCTCTCTCGCGCAACCAGTCGCCCTGAACACGAGAACACGCTGAACAGAGTTTTCGCTTGAATCATGCCGGGTGCTTCATGTAGCTCATTGTATCTCAGTCCCCGCGCTCACCCCCCTCCCTTCCTCTCGCCTATGCCTGCGCAATGTAACTGAAAGTAATCCGAGCATGATGCGCGAGGTAACTATCTTTTCTTTATGCGCACTCGCATTTTTTTTAATCTACTCTCGCGTAATCCAAAAATCCGGGATGTTTTACCTAGCTCGCGGGCTCAGGGCCCTGTCTATCAGGGAGACTCCCGGAACTTCCGGAGAGACTTGGATGTCTGTAATGTTAACATACTAATGCAACGTTGTCTGTCTAAAATGAAAGACAAAGACAGCAGAGCATCTAGCGCATTAGCGCTAGCTGTAAAGACATGCTAATGGTAACATTAGCGGCCAATGCTGAAATTAGTGCTAGTGCTAATTGCTAGCGCGATTGCAAATGCTAATTGCTAGCGCATCAGAATACATTTTAATTGCTAAAATGCTAATGTTAACATACTAAGACCCCCGGCAACAGCCCACTCGTCACTCTCAAAATTTCTGCGGGAGTTTTCTAGTTATACATCAAATACACAAATATATAGCTATATATACTATTATATATATATTATATTATATAATATATAATATATATATATATATATAATATATATATATAATAGAGGGCCTGCTGAGGAATTCTGTTTTGCACCAACTTTTTTTTGTTTTATTCTGATAATGTTGTACCTTCATCTTGTTTCTTCTCTGTCTTTATTTAAGTACCTTTGACTTACTAAATAAAATAATAAACTCGAGATATCAAGAAACATCAGATTCTGATTAGTCTGGTGTGTTATCTAGAGAAGCAAGTTGGTTGTTCTTTGTAAAAATACTCTGTTTTCTTGACATTGTATCAGGTTGCTCTGATTAATTGCACAAAACAAAAAATGTCACAGATCAATCACTAGTTTTCACCTGCTGAACTGAAGTAGACAGATCTTTTTGTGATCGTTTTCTACATGATGGTTCAAGTAAACACACATCACTTATTAAATATTGTGGCATTGCTGCAGCATGAAGCTGAAGAGTAACTGGAGTAACTTTTTAAACCTGGAGTTTTTTCCCCATGTTTTTGTATCAAAGTGTCTAATGCGGTCAACAAGTCTTGAATTTGTTCCAGTGACGAACCATGAAACCAATATCATTATGCACAATTCACACCTTCAAAATCCGTCTATTTAAAGCACCTGTTGTTGCGACTGATCGGCTTGAAGGGTCTGACAGCACGACCCTACAGAGAAACTAAACTTATTCTGAAATCTCAGGTGAGGTGATTCTTGCAGGAAGTCAGTGAGAACAGTGGAAACATGAGCTTAGTAATGGAACAGCCAGGAAGAGTTTGTTGGTTGAAGCGCAGAAAGTGTAGCTTAGTGTTATGTGAAAGATTTTTAATGTCATAGCTGAATATTTAGCTGATTCAACAATATGGACAAGGACTTTGAATTCAAGGACTTGCTACAAGATTATGTTGCAGCCTTTTTTTCACAGCTGCAGGACTCAATAGGCAGGACCTCAATACTGGACCAATTTCAAAACTGTCCATTAGGGTCTTTGATACAAAACATGAGAAAATAATGTCCTAGGTTGAAGATTATTGAAGCTATCATTTAATATAGTGGTTCATAAAATTGCAGTAGTTTCTTTTGGCATTGCCTGAAGCATTGTTGTGTCAGGGGGTGGAGTACCTCCACCAGTGCAAGCAAAACCTGCAATGTGTCAGCATTGGATGCTCAGTGCTGATGATCTACTAGAGATATCATTCTCTGTTCTCATCATCACCAGCCGATAGGGGCTCAAAAATCCATTACACAGATGATTTGATTTTGACCTCTTAGTGGTGGCAGTATGTTTTTTCAATAGTAGTAGTAAAAACAGAAGAGAATGCACTACTATTCAAAGAGTCCTTTGCCCGAGCTAAAGCAAATACTAAAGATGCAAGAAGAGCGCCACTGTTACTGAAAATATCCCTGCTGTTTGCATGAGAGGTAATGCAGCTGTTGGCAGAAAATAGAGGTCCAGCAGGGCTGAGAGGCAGGAGAAGGTGTATTTATCCTCCTACTGAGACAAAGCTATTCTGCAGCGCTTCATCTCTCACTGTGTGTTCAATCCAAAGGGGAAACTCCCCCATCTGTTTCCCTGTAGGGAAAATCTCATTTGGCTGAATGAGATGATCCCAGTGCTCCTGGCAGCCTGTGAGGTTCATGTGATGTAGGTAGCATGTGCATGTGATGTGCATGAGATGGTTATGGCTGCAACCAAGACGACAAAATGGACATAAAAGCACATACTGAGCCATACAGCAGCAAGGCTATGGGAATACCCTGTGCTATGCTGTTAATTATAAAAAAGACCTTCTGGCGTCGCCTCTTACATTTGCTATTTCTGCACTACTGTGTGTGTGTGTGTCTTAGAAGTGACCAGTCAGCTGGTGATAATCTATATTATTTCAAACAGCTCCAATGAAAATGCCTAAACCATAATACTGATTATGCCAAGTATTTCCTGTGCAGCCAAATCCTGATATAGATTGCCGTTTCACAGACCTCTATTATCCTTCATTACCACAAACATACACTTGACTCAATTGTACATCCCAAATATATGATGATGTGACCCCAAAAGAGATTAACAGAACCTGAATAACTGTATACTGCTGTATAAAGCAGATCCTGTGTTGGACATCATTTGAGGATTACTTTTATAAGAATCTATCATTACAACATATTAAAGTCAGAATGTGGAGTTACAAACCAGCTGAACAGCGCCTGTGCTTGTGTTAACTGGCTGACTAACTATGCACTGAGAAGACATGTTCTGTTATGTCCTGAAATCATGACAATGAAGTACTATTTGATCACAACTCAAATAACTTTAGTCACTATTTATAGGCACAGATTACAGAGACTTAGTTATGTCGCATACTTGCCTAAAAATGTTGGAATCGTATTGCTATTAACTGACGACTATTATCCACGACTGAAAATGTACATCTAATGTACTATTTACTCAGGTTTCAGTCATGTTTCCTAAAAACTACAGTGACCAAGAAACCATTTCTCTGCATTCTGTTTTAATGACCTTATAATGATGAAATCTTTTGAAAAACTACTTTTGGCCAACCTTGAGCCACTGTGCTGTATCATTGGCTCTGTGTTTGAAAAGAAAAGATGCTTATGCCAGTGATTTTTTTTATATCTTTCTGAAACCCTATATTTAATATCATTGCATTTAATACCACGTACCACCAAAACTGGTGTTAAATCTCAGTGACCTGGTTTTGTAATTCCATCTGTAAGTGGTTAAATTACTTTTTGACAGAGGCCTGAGACAGTGAGAGGAGATACCAGATACTCTTCTACCATAGCTCATATCACAGGAGCTGGACTGATCCCTCAACCCTTCTCTACAGTCTGTTCACACATGACTAGTTGGCAAATATAACAAAATTGGGGAAATTCACAGATGACCACAGTGACTGGTCTGATAAAGGAAAAAAAAAAAAACAAGGACGCCTATAGGCTAGAGGTTAGGAACCTTTAACAACCCTTTCCTAAATAGTTCACAGCAGTCCAGTTTGAACATTGTCCTTTAAAATTGTGGGGAACTGCCTTACTGGTCTCTAAACACCAGATGTGTTGCCAGGAAGGCAAACAGAGACTACTTTCCAAGATTTCTTAAAATATATGATATGTTATATGTATGATTATGATATGATACGTTTATTAGGGATGTAACGATACTCGTAACGATTAAACGTACAAATGCGTGACGACTCACATCGGTTGACAAAAAAATGAATCGCGATTCTTGGCGAATGGGAACCCCCACCAGCGCGTGCTCTCTCCGGTCAAACAGGCTTCCCAGCGCGTTGCGTGGCGTATTTGATCTGTCCTGCACAGCGACTTCAAACCCACAACCCCGGGGTGTTTCAGAAGCGAGCGCTTAGCCAGCAGACTTTTGTTTACTTGCTCAGATTTGGACATTTTCCCGGGTGTATGTTCTTCTAAACATGCTTCACATGTGTGAATATGCTACGTAGTTAATTAGTTTCACTTTTGTCTGTTTTTACGACGGCAGTTTGAACGGGGTATTTTATTTTGAAAATCCACCGGATTCTCTTTGCTTTTTCTGTGTCTGGCTTCCGCCTGCTCGAGGTGCTCTGTGGAAATTGATGCGTGCTGCTTGCAAGTTTAAATGTTTTTTTTTTTTTTTTGTTATGTACAAAAATGGGTCATATTAGACCCTGAATAGTATGTAAGGGTTAATGAATAATGAAATGTTAGATAATTTTGTATGTACTTAATTCCCAACTTCATTGTAAGATCATTTAAAGCTTTAGTTAAAAATGATCAATTAATTCAGTTGCTCTCATCATCTGTCTGAATTGCAAGGAACAAAATTGGTAGTGGAATTCGGACTTTTTATAAAACACAAACTCATTTTGATTTAAAAAAATCGTGAAAAAAATCATATCGTGAACAAAAAATTGTGACTCGAATCAGTCGTGAGTTGAGTGTATCGTTTATCCCTAATGTTCATAAAAACTGGTCACAGTCTACCAGGCCACCAGAGAGAGCATTCTTACAGGAGCCATACTGGTGTGGTTTAAACAACCTGACTGAGAGCGACCACAAACAAAGGACAGTAAAAACACCTTCAGAAACATAAGAACGTCACTGCCACAGCTTCAAGACATTTACACCACCCGCTACAAAAAGAAGGCTCTAAATTCACGAGAAAACCAGACCGCTGCACATGGTCTGTTTACAGAGCATCAGAGCTAGACCAGAAGCCAAAAGACAGTTTGTACCCCCCAGGCGTTGAAAATAATGAACAGTAGGCCCCTTACATAACTTGCAAAGGCTATTATCATGTGGAATTTCTTTTAGTGTTGTTTTATTTCATTTTTAGCTTAAAGCACCATGGATCATTGTACATTTAAAATATATGAAACTTACTGAATGTTAGGATGGCCATGTGGCACCTGGATATGCAAAGCAGAGGCTTGAGGAAGAGGTTGTGTGCAAAACCAACCAGGTGTTTATTTCACCGACATTGACACCATTAAACATACAGACTTAAACCACATACTGTGGACCAGGCGCATAAGTAGTAGCAGCAGCCGTGTGATAGTAGACAGGACGTCTGGTAAATACAACATTCTATGTGAAGCATAGGGTCTCTGACCAAGCGGCTGTATTTGACGAGTTAGAGTGAGAATAGGCTGAGAATGCACAAATGCTTTAAATTATTCATGTCAGAAATGTAGTCATCAAACATGTTACTGCTTCAGTTCATGCAGTTAATGTGTGAAATAATGAGAAATAACCATGCAAGCAAGTGTTGTCATTTCGGTGTCAGTCGTTAAAGTCGATGCACGAATAATCCAATGAACCACAATAAAAGAAACACGTTTAACAAGCTGGTGTTATTTGTATAACCTGACTGATCATTTATTGGATTAACTGAAACATTGCAAATGAATAATTAATCATAAAATACATACAAGCATTATAATGTTACAGAACAGAGCCTTGTAAAAGGTAAAAAAGCAACAATTTCACAGGTTGTTCAGTCATGTCATGTGTTTATTCTTCACTGTGTTTTCTTATTGGTAAAACGTCTTGTTATCAGACATCTTGCAGTTGAGCCAGACAAGATTTATCATCCTGCTGGTCACATTATCACCGTCCTCATTTCAATGTTGCTCTTGTTCCTCCAACTAAAAAGAATTGTGTAATTTCTTTGTAATAGCCAAGTGTGTGCGTGTGTGTGCTTGCGTGTGTTTGTGTGAAAGCCCAATCATTGATACCAAGTCAATTTTCATAATGAATAATGCAGCCCCGGCTTTCAGACACAGAGATGAAAGAAGATGAGTGCGAGGCTCAGACAGATGGCTGCAAGAGAGAGAACAAAGAGCGGTTAATAAATAGCTAAAAGATGGCCAGTGGCTTGGATTCACTGTTGTACACAGGAAAAGAATATGTTAAAGTGAACCCGCGGATATAGCGAGGGACAACTGTATATGCCGTAATGATGTTTTGCGTGACTTCCTGATAATTACTATGTCCCCAAATTGAGCTTGTGCCTGTAGACGCTTATACCCTAATAATGTAAGATGGGTCGGTGGGCCAAGTTTGAGAGTTTCCTAATACCTACAGGCCTTGCCCGAACTCTTTTTCGGTCCACAACTCTTTGGGCCCTAGTATCTCTGGTTCCAGGGTCCATGGTGGTCGTGTTCCGATAGCTTTCTGGTTCTGGAACGTTAGGCTTTGTAGGTGTTTCGTGTGGCTGGGTGGTCCCTGGGACCTTGGTACTGTGGGCTGGTTCTTAGTCTCTCCTGGTTCCAGGACCCTGGTTTGTGGGGCGGTGTCCTAGTGGCTTTCTCCTTCTTGGACCTTTGAGTTTGTTTGGTTGTGTCCTACTGCTCTCTGGTCCCAAGACGCTTAGGTTGTTTAGGCTTGGTGTCATGGTGGTCACTTGGATCCTTTGGACCATTGGACTGTGTGTCATCGTAGTCCTGTAAAGTCCTTTTGGTTCTTGTACATGAGGGCTGGGTTTAGGCCGTGTTCTGGTGCGCGCTGATTCCAGGACCTTGGCTGTTGCTGGCGGTGGTCCTCGTTCTGCGGGTTCTGGGGACTTTAGGCTTTTATCTGTGTTGTGGTTGTTTTCTGATCCGGGACCGTCGGGCCCGTAATCATGGTGCTCTCGTGGTTCTGGGATAGGCTTGGTAGGACTGCATTGTAGTGCCTGCTTTGTTCCGGAGCGTTGGGTGTTATAGGCTGTGTTTTTGTGCTCTCTGGTCCCAGGACTTGGCTGTTGTTGGTCGTGGCCTGGTGGTCCGTTGTTTTTTGGTCGCGAACCCTGGGGGTTCTTTGGTTCCGGGACCTTTAAGTGTTGTTGGTTTGTGTCATAGTGCTCTCTGGTCCCAGGACCTTGCTGTTTTTGGTTCGCGTCCTGAGGGTCTTTGTTCCCGGAAACCTTTGGTGTTGTTGGTCGTAACATATTGATCTCCCTGGTCCCAGGACCTTGGGCTGTTTTTGGTCGTCCGGGGGGTCCGTTGGTTCACTGGGACCTTTGGTGTTGTTGGTCCATTCACATAGTGCGCTCTGGTCCCCGGGGAGGACCTTTAAGGGTTGTTGGTCCTGTCAGAGTGCTGTTTGGTTACAGGACCACTATTTGACGGCTGTGCTGAAAGTTCTGCTGGTGCTGTAATGTCCTCTGTGGTGGCCACTTGGAAATTTTTGCCTTTCCTGCCAACCTGGTTGTTTTTTCCAGATTTCGGAAGCACTTATTCTCTGAAGACAGTTAATAAAAATGTTTAGATAAGAGAAATATTTCAAATAATGCCTTAGTAAAGGAATGGAACATAAACACTCAACTCACGACGGAGTCGAGTCACGATTTTGTTTTGTTCACGTAACGATGTTTTTCAAAAAAAATTTTAATCAAAATGAGCTTACAGACAAATTATGACCAAATAAAAATATCTTTTTATTTGTAGGAAAAAAATCTCTCTTTACAGAAACTCTCTCTCAAACAGTTTTTGTTTCTTATTAGGGCTACCAGCAAGCAGCTGATCTACCATTACCTTTCAGCTTGAAGTATGAGCTAACTGAAAATAAACACAACAAGATGATGGCTCCATGTCCCTTTAATGAGAGTCCACGGGCCCCCGGAAACGGCGAGGTCAGGGCGCTGTTAAACGCAGAGCCGGACGCAGCGCCCACCCCGGAGGAAAATGCCGGCCCGGCGGTGTCACCAGCGCCTGGTAGAGGTTCCCATGGAGGGAGCCGCCCGCACTGTGCGGCCGTCCCATGACACCAAGTTAATCCCCCGTGCAGACTTGCCGAAGTTGCGGTGAATTGGTTAAAATTGCGTTTGAAGTCGCAATTGCAACACGTGAATTCCCTGGAGGTGGTGGGCTGTGTTATGGTAGATGTACGGTACAGTCAGGCCTGACGCCGATTTAACCACTACGGTGCGTGTGTGTGTGTGACACAGAAAAGGCAGACGCGCAGTGGGGAAGCTGCAGCCAACAGTACCCTAGTTCTATTTAAAACAAAGATGAAAAAGAACATATCCTACTTGCTCCTTCCTCGCATTCGCCAAGAATCGCGATTCATTTTGCTGTCAACCGATGCGAGTCGATCACGCATTTGTATACCGATTTTAATCGTGTCACGATGTAATCGTTACATCCCTATGCGTTAACTCAAAATAAAATAACACTTATCTCCTTTAGTAGTGGTGTCCTCCAATTTTTTTTTTTCTTACCTGAGTAAGTATCAAGTCTGCCAATACATAGTTAGTAGCTCTGTAACAATACAATAGTTTGTAAAATGATATGCCCATGTTGATACCAGTAACAGAATTTTGTTGCAAAAAAGCAAGCACTTGGTGACTTCCTCACAATCCAAAACAGCAACTAGCAACCTATTTAATTACCGAGCCTACTACTCACGGTAAAAGCACATTAACCTGGTTAAAAAAATGCCCTCTGGGGAATTAAAGCCTCACAGAGAACATACCAAAACAGTGTTGGGGCTGGATATCACATAGTCCCGTGCCCAGTCAAAGATCACAGTCATCGAATATGTGTCCTCGTTAGTTTTAATGATAACAGAGTGGTGAACCCCTCGCCATCTTTAACTTCACAAAGACCTTGTTTGTCCTTTATGGGATGCCCCTTTTTTGGCCAACAGACTTTACTAACTGTGCCAGTTTAAACGCATTAATTGGTGAGATGTTGCCCAGCTGTTTGCGTTTAGCATTTCACAACTGGTTTCCAGGCGTTTTGTTGCCAACTGTCCATTTTTTCTTAAATGTGTTACGGGAATCAGAATAGTTAAAAATGGGCATATCATTTTCCAAAAACAATTAAATTTCTCATTTTCAACATTGACAATGTAGTGCCCGCCCAGATGTGCTGTTTTTTCAGTAAATATGGAATTTAAATGTTTTGCACTTTACATCACATCAACAATCTAGTTTTTTCTATTACATCATTTTTACAACAGTGGGGCAAACCTCAACCTGCAAAGCACCTTGAACATTTAGAGTCACTATTAAACTTTTGTGATTAACATAAAAGCGTGGGTAAAGCCGAGCACCCAGAGAGAACCACAGAAACGCATGCAATTTTTTTCCTCTTCACCTCCACTCTGGCTGATGGGTTACCTTGGTGGCTGCATGACAAAAAGTAGATAAGGGCTATAATCAAATGGTGGCCATTTTCATGGTGTTTGTTTTTACCCCCAACCCCATCAAAATATGACCAGATGTTGCATTGTTTAAAACATGAAATGACACTGGTGAATATGGTGAATGAAGTTCTTAGTTTGGTTTTCACCATTATATGCCCGTAGTGAGGTTGCGTTACTTCCTGAATATTACTAATGTCCGTCCAAAGTTTGAGCATTGGGGCTGTTAGACACTTATGACCCTATTAATGGAGATGGTCTGTGGGCAAGTTTGGAGTTCCTATTAACTACAGGCCTTGCCCTACTCTTTCGGTCCCAGAACTCTTGGTCCCCCTAGTATTCTCTGGTCTCCGGGGCCCTGGTGGTCATGTCCCTGGTACTTTCCTGGTTCGGAGAACTTTAGGCGTTGTAGGTGCTTTAGTGGTGCTGGGTGGTCCTGGGCCTTTGGGTACTGTGGGCTGTTTTCTCTTTAGTGCTCCTCAGGTTCAAGGACCCTAGGTTTTGTGGGCTGTGTCCTAGTGCTGTTCGGCTTCGATGGACCTTTGCAAGTTGTTTGGTTGTTGTCCTACCTGCTCTCTGTCCAAAGACCTTAGGTTGTTTTAAAGAGGCTGTGTCATGGTGGTCACTGGTCCCTTTGACCTTGGCTGTTTGGTTCATCGTGTCTCTGTAAAGTCCTTTGGTTCTTGTGTACCGTAGGCCTGTGTAGGCCGTGTTCCTGGTGCCTCCTCTGATGCCGGACCTTGGCTGGTTGCTGGCGGTGCCTCGTGCTGCATGGTTCTGGGACCTTAGGGCGTTGGAGGCCTGTGGTGTGGTGTTTTCTAAGTCCTGGGGGAAAAAAAAAAAAAACCTTTGGGCCGTGATCGTGTGCTCGCTGGTTCCTGGGATCTTAGGCTTTGTAGGCTGCATTTGTAGTGCCTGCTGTTTCGGACCTTTGGGTTTTATAGGCTGGTGTTTTTGTGATGGGGTTGTATAACAGTATAATTTTTACTACAACCTACGTGTTAATGGTATCTTAGATAGAAGGCCTAATAAATTGGTTGAGGACATTACTAATCATTGTAAATTGTTATCACATACAATATAATAGATTATAGATATATAAAGTATTAGATTTACATTTAACTGATTTGGATTAATCTTTTTTATATTCAACATTGAGAACATGTACACCAACACACACACACATACTATGATATATATCTATATATATTAGGACTGGTAAACTAATATTGCGAATTTCGAAGATTATTCGAATATGAAAAAAATATGTAGAGTTACGAACGTAAAAATGAATATTCGAATATTACTATTTGCTTCAGGGCAGCGCGCGCATTGATTCTACCATCCGTTGTGTCCCTGGTGCGTCCCTTACTGACCTGTAGCTAGCTATTGCAGTCACGTGACACACAAGGAAGCACCCAATCCCCTCCCCACCTCATGAAGAGAATGCGACACACAAGTGATCCCCGAGAGCAGTACAGTTTTATGCATATTGCACTGAAGTTACAACGAAATGTAACATGTCTGAACATGACGCTTGGATTTAGTTTGAAGACCGAAAATAAATCAGCGTTTGACGACCACTGGTCGTTTTTTCCATTGACATTTGGCAGTGCACAGCCTCGGTTGGATATAACGGGGGGGTAACTGTTACAAGACTGTGTACAATCCTATTCTCCGGGGGGGAAAATAATTAATTAAATGTAAATTAAGAATATTTCGAATATATTCGATATTCGACCATTTTTTAAGAGACTAATATTCGAAGTCAATTTCTGTGGAATGTTACCCACGCCCTCCTATATAGATATATATAATATATTCTGTTAAAACTGAACAACCACATCTAACAAAAAGAGAACTAAACAGAGAACTAAACAGAGCCTCTAAAAGAGCCTATATTATCTAAGTAGCAAACCAAAACTAGAGAAGAAAACCCTCACTATCTAAGCTACTATCTGATAACTGATAAACACATCAAAAACAAAGCACTCCTAAACTAATGGGTCCGATGACAGAAAATCCTTCCTCAGGATAACATTCTAAGTTAATTGCTAGCACGTTTAATGCCTAGCCACTCATTTTCATCACTAAGAATAACATGCTAATTTAACATGCTATGCTAATTGGCTAGCGCGTTACAATTAACATTAGACACTCGTATTAAATCATGCCAATGGTAACAACGAATATTAACCTAACCCTGCTAAGGTAAACCTGCTAATGTTATTTGCAACACTCAGCGATAGCAATACCTAGCCACTAAGAATTAAATAGATCTCAGTGCTAACATGTGAAGTCCAGACATCCCCAAGTTCCAAAAAGTCATTTCCGGAGATGGGGGGGGGGCGGGGCGGGGGGGGTGATGAACTTGGCATCCTCGACATGTCCGTTTGCAATCATTAAGTCCGCGTGGGAAAATGCGAAATCACTGTTGCACACAGTGCACCTTTGCCATGGTGTAATCATTCTCACTTTAACAAGAACAAGGAATATACTTTCGTATACTCCCGGTGGTAAAATGAGTTTTGTATTTTGTTTTTTTCTTACTGAGGATTCGCCCTATGCCATTGCGCGAGCTGCTTGATTGAAGGATGAACACAGAATTTTTAAACCTGTGGCGATAAATAATAAGTCGGGAGAGTACATCGAAGTCCCTCCCACAACGAAGCTTATGGTGTATTTTTGACCAAACCAATGCGGCGCGCCTCCTCTCTCGCAACCAGTCGCCCTGAACACGAGAACACGCTTGAAAACAGAGTGTTCGCTTGAATGCATGCACGGGGTGCTTCATGTAGCTCAGTGTATCTCGTCCACGCGCTCACCCCCCACCCGTCCTCTCGCCTATGCCTGCGCAAATGTAACTGAAAGTAATCCGAGCATGATGAGCGAGGTAACTATCTTTTCTTTATGCTGCGCACTCGCATTTTTTTTAATCGCTCCCTCGCTAATCCAAAAATCGCGGATGTTTTATTACCTAGCTCGCGGGCATCAGGGAGCCCCACTGTCAATATCAGGAGACTCCCCGGAACTTCCGGGAGACTTGGGATTCTGTAATGTAACATACGAATGCAACGTTTGTCTGTCAAAATGAAAGACAAAGAAAGCAGAGCAGCTAGCGCTTAGCGCTAGCTGTAAAGACATGCTAATTTGTAACATTAAGCGGCCATGCTGAAATTAGTGCTAAGTGTCTAATTGCTTAGCGCGATTGCAAACTAATTGGCAGCGCATCAGAATAATTTAATTGCTAAAATGCGAAGGTGAACAGACGAGACACCCGGCCAAAGCCGAACTCGTCACTCTCAAAATTTCTGCGGGAGTTTTTCTAGTTATACAATCAAATACACAAATAATATAGCTATAGATTACTTTATATATATATTATATTATATATTAATATATATAGCGATATATATAATATATATATAGATATATATATATAGATGCCGCTGAGGAATTCGTTTTGCACCAACTTTTTGTTTGGTTTAATTCTGTTGGGAATTGTACTTCAGCTTGTTCCTTTTTCTCTGTCTTTATTTAAGTACCCTTTTGGACTTCTAAATAAAAATATAAACTTTCGATATTCAAGAACATCAGATTCTGAGTTTTAGTCTGGTGTGTTATCTATAGAAGCAGAGTTGGTTTTTCCGTTGTTAAAATACTTGTTTTCTTCGGGACATTGTATCAGGTTGCTCTGATTAATAATTGCTACAAAACAAATGTCACAAGATCAATCCAATAGTTTGTTTCACCTGCTGAACGAAGTAGACAGATCTTTTGTGATCATTTTCTACATGAGGTTTCAAGTAAACACACATCACACTTTAAATATTGTGGCATTTTGCCTGCAGCATGAAGTTGAAGAGTAACTGAGTAGACTTTTTTTAACCTGGTTTTTTCCTCCCCATGTTTTTTGTATCAAATGTCAATGCCGGTCAACAGTCTTGAATTTGTTTCCAGTGATCGAACCATGAAAACAATATCATTAGCAAATTTCACACCTTCAAAATCCGTCTAGTTAAAGCACCTGTTTGTTGCGACTATTCGGCTTGAAAGGGTCGGACAGCACGACCCGACAGAGAAACTAAACTTATTCGGAAATCTCAGGTGAGGTAATTCTTGCAGGAATCAGTGAGAACAGTGGAAACATGAGCGTATTAATGGGAACAGCCCAGGAAAGTTTGTTGTGTTGAAAGCGCAGAAAGTGAGCGTAGTGTTAATGTGAAAGATGGTTAATGTCATAGCTGAATATTTAGCTGATTTTCAACTATGGACAAGGAATTTGAATTGCAGGACTGGCCTAAAGATTTATGGTTGCAAGCCTTTTTCACAGCTGCAGGACTCAATAGCAGGACCTCATAGCTTGACCAATGTGTCAAAACTTGTCCATTAGTGTCTTGATACAAAAATGAGAAAATAATGTCCTAGGTTTGAAGATTAATTGAAGCTATCATTAATAGAGTGGTTCATAAAATTGCAGTAGTTTTCTTTGGCATTGCCCTGAAGCATTGGTTGTGTTCAGGTGGTGGAGTACCTCGAACACAGTGCAAGCAAGATACCTGCAATGTGTCAGCATTTGGCATGCTCATGCTGATGATCTACTAGAGATATCATTTCTCTGTTTCTCATCATCACCAGCCCGATAGGGGCTCAAAATCCATTACACAGAATGATTTGATTTTGACCTCTTATGGTGCAGTATGTTTTTTCAATAGTAGTATAAAAAACAGAAGATGAATTGCACTACTATGCTCAAAGAGATAACCTTTGCCCGACTACAAGCAAATACTAAAAGATGCTAAGAAGAGCGCACGTTACTGAAATAATCCCTGCTGTTTTGCATGAGAGGTGAAGGCAGCTGTGGCAGAAAATAGAGGTCTCAAAGCAGGTTGAGAGGCAGGAGAAGGTGTATTTATCCTCCTCCTAACTGAAGAAAGCTCTTCTGCAGGCAGCGCTTCAATCGCTCACTGTGCTGTTTCAATCCAAAGGGACTGAACTCCACCCATCATTTTCCCTGTAGGAAAATCCTCAGTTGCTGAATGAGATGATCCCCAGTGCTCCTGGCAGCCTGTGAGGTTCATGTGATGTAGGTAGCCATGTGCATGTGATGTGCATAGATGGTTATGGCTGAAACAAGAAACGACAAAATGGACAGAAAGCACATACTGAGCCTATACAGCAGCAGAGGCTATGGGAATACCCTGTGCTATCTTGTTAATTATTAAAGACCTTCTGATGGCGTCGCCTCTTACATTTGCCTTATTTTCTGCACTACGGGTTGTTGTGTCCTTAGCATTGACCGTCAGCTGGTGATAATCAGATATTATTTCAAACGCTCCAAGAAAATGCTAAACAAGAATACGATTATGCCAAGTATTTCCTGTGCAGCCAAAAATCCTGATATAGATTTGCCGTTTCACGACCTCTATTACCTTCATTCCACAACTAACACTTTGACTCATTTGTACATCCCAAATATATATGATGTTGACCCCAAAGAGAATTAACAGAACCCTAAATTAACTGTAATAATCGGATCTGCTGTAAAAGAGATCCTGGTGTTGGGAACAAAATCAATTTGAGGATTAACGTTTATAAGATCTATCATTACAACACATATTAATTCAGAATGTGGAGTTACAACCAGCTGAACAGCGCTGTGGCTTGTGTTAGCTGGCTGACTAAACTTGCACTGAGAAGACGTTCTGTTATGTCCTGAACTCATGACAATGAAGTACTATTTGATCACAAAATCAATAAAATTTATTCACTATTTATGGCCAGATTCAGAAACTTAGTTATGTCGCAAAACTTGCCTAAAAATGTTGAATCGTATGTGCTATAAATGACGACTATTATCCACGACTGAAAATGTAACAGCTAATGTACTATTTACTCATGGTTTCAGTCCTGTTTCCTAAAAACGACAGTGACCAGAAACCATTTCTGGCAGTCTGTTTAATGACCTTTATAATGATGAAATCTTTTGAAACTACTTTTGGCCAACCTGAGCCACTGTGCTGTATCATTGGCTCATGTGTCTGAAGAAAAGATGCCCTTATGCAGTGAGTTTTTTTATATCTTTTCTGAACCCTATATTGAAAATCATGGCATTTATACCAATGTACCAACAACTGGTGTTAAATCGCAGTGACCTTGTTCTTGTAATTCCATCTGTAAGTGGTTAAATACTTTTTGAAAGAGGCTGAGACAGTGAGAGAGATACCATATACTCTTCTACCATACTCATAGCAAAGGAGCTGGGGACTGATACCTCAACCCTTACTCTACAGTCGTTCACACATGACTATGTTTGGCAAAATATAACAAATTGGGAAATTCCACAGATGACTCCAAGGTGGACTGGTCTGATAAAGGATTATTTGTCTATAGTTGTTATGAGTGAGTTGAGGAAGAGGGGGGAAAGGACATTGTTAAACTGGGACTTTTGGAACTGTAGTAATAGACATTTATAATGGACTCGTAATAGTAAACTGTCCTGCGTATTTGTTAGACTGTTTTTTTTTGTGAGCTTCATCTGGATCCAGAGTTGTCGCCGTCCGCCATCTCATCTGCTGTCTCATCCACATCTTCACTCCGTTGCCATCCCACCTTCACCCCGGGAAACATCTTCATCTTCCTTCAACCCACTCCTCCATAAACCATCACCGGAACAATCTTGTTGGACACTTGTTGTAAAAGAGAGTGTAGGCCTTTTGATTGTGCACTATTTTATTTTCCCTTCTTTATTTATTTCTCCTTATTCATCTTGGTTTCATTCATTGAACTTTGAACCTGAGACATTTCGTGAGATCTCACAGGGGTTATCTGACCTGTTTTTTTTTTTTTTTGTTATTGGTAAATTTTGAAAATTGTTGTTACCAGTTCATTGCTTATTCCATATACTACTGACAGGTAGCTGATAACTGGTCATATCTTTCTGTATTTTTGGTCATTTATTTTCATTTATTTTTGTAGAGCTTCATCTGGATCCAGAGTTTCGCCGTCCACCATCTCATCTGCTGTGGTCATCCACATCTTTACTCCTGTTGCCCATCCACCTTCACCCCGGAAAACATCTTCATCTTCCTCAACCCACTCCATAACCATCACCTTGGACAATCTTGTTGGACACTTTTTTAAAAGAGAGTGGTAGGACTTTTGAGTGCACTCAGTTATTTTCTCCTGTCTTTTATTTATTTTTTCCTTATTCATCTGTTTCATCATTCATTGAACTTTGAACCTGAAAACATTTCGTGAGATCTCACAGGGGTTATCTGACCTGTTTTTTTTTTTTTGGTTATTGGTAATTTTGAAAATTGTTGTTACCAGTTCATTGCTTGTTCCACATATACTACTGACAGTAGCTGATACTGGTCATATCTTTCTGTATTTCTGTCATTTTATTTTCACATGCTTAAGGGTCAAATTTATATATGTGATATCCTTGGTTTTAGAGGGTCTTATTGGAAAATCCATATCTTCTTATTTTTTTTTTCCACGACCTGTTCGTTGTTGTGTGTTATTGGGGGTGGATGTTTGTTTACTTAAACAGCCAAACAAATAATAGAGCCAATCTCCTCATCAAATCTACCGTAATTTTTCCGGACTAAAGCGCGCTCTTTTTCCCCACGCTTTGAACCATGCAGCTACAAAGATCAGCTTTTGTATTGATTTTCTTCAGCCGCCACGGGGCGCTCTAACAGGAAGTGCAAAAACGAGACAGAACAGGGGAAGTCAGTGCAAAGAACACGCTATTTTTTTATTTAGCACATGCAACACAACACGCACACAACGAATTATTAAAGCGAATTATTTTCACCCCCCTCACCCCCTCATCATGAAAGCACACAAGAAGTTCGTAAGATGCAGCTTTTTTAAGTTTGAAGGCCATAATTTGGGGTATCCAGGAGAAAATAGAGCTGCTGCACGTAAGCTGGCGTAATGAATCCATGGTGAGTCTTTTACAGTGCCGTGTTACAGGCCTGTTCGGAAACAATCAGTTCAGCAAGTTCAACTTTATTACTGGTCATGTCTTTTTAGTTTTTTGAAAAACAAAGCACATAATTCATTCATTCATAACTATACCTAATTAGGGTTGAGGGGACTGGAGCCAATCCAAGCTCATATCGGGGAGAGGAGGTGTAGACCCTGTATGGTTGTGTCTTAGTGCAAGTTCATCATCAGGGCTGACATGAAGACAAACAATCACGTATGAAACAATTTTAGAGTCACTAATTAACTTTTTTTGATTTACATAAAATTGTGGGTAAGCGGAGCACCCAGAGAGAACACAGAAATCATGCAATCTCTACACCTCCACTCCGTGGCTGATGGGTACCATGGTGGGCTGCATGACAAAAATTAGATGAGGGGCTATAATCATGGGGCCATTTTCATGTGTTGTTTTACACTCAAAATATGACCAGATGTGCATTGTTTGAAACAGTGAAATGACACTGTGTGAATATGGAATGCGGTCATTATTTTGGTTTTACCATTACAGTGGTCCCCGTTTATCGCGGGGGATACGTTCTGAAAATAACCCGCAATAAACGAAATCCCGCGAAGTAAAGTTTTACAATTATTATACATGTTTTATAAGAGCCGTAAAACCCCTACCACACACTTTATACACTTTTTACAACACATTTTATACAGTATTCCCTTAAACAGGACGCAGAAAAACGTGCGGTTCTCCCTTAGCCAATTTCGGACGCAAGAACACAAATGCGCATGATCATACTGTACAGTACGCTGTAAAAACAAAAAAAGCATGCAAATTACACTGAAAAAAATCCGCGACAAGCAAGTCCGCAAAAGTGAAACCGCGATATAGCGAGGGACAACTGTATTGCCGTAATGATGTTGCGTACTTCCTGAATAATTACTATGTCCCCAAAGTGTGAGCATTGTCCTGAGACCTTATACCCTATAATGTAGATGGTCTGTGGGCAAGTTTGAGAGTTCCTATTACTACAGGCCTTTGCCCTAGCTCTTTGGTCCACAGACTCTGGTCCCCTAGTATCTCTGGTTTCCGGAGGTCCATGGTGGTCATGTCCTGGTACTTTCTGGTTCTGGAACTTTAGGCTTTGTAGGTGCTTTCGTGGTGCTGGGTGGTCCTGGGACCTTGGGTACTGTGGGCTGTTTCTTAGTGCTCTCTGGTTCCAGGACCCTGGTTTTGTGGCTGTGTCCTAGTGCTTTCTCCTTCTTGGACCTTTGAAGTTGTTTGGTTGTGTCCTACTGCTCTCTGGTCCCAGCCTTGGTTGTTGGCTGTGGTCTGGTGTCACTGGTCCTTGGACCTTGGCTGTTGTTCATCGTGTCCTGTGTCTTTGGTTCTTGTCCTTGAGGCTTGTAGGCCGTGTTCTGGTGCCTCTGATTCCGGACCTGGCTGTTGCTGGCGGTGTCCTCGTTCTTGCTGGTTCTGGGACCTTAGGCTTTGTAGTCTGTGTTGTGGTGTTTTCTAATCCTGGGACTTGGGCCGTACGTGGTGCTCGCTGGTTCTGGGATCTTAGCTTTGAGGCTGCATTGTAGTGCCTGCTGTTTGGAGCTTGGTGTTTTATAGGCTGTGTTTTTGTGATGGGGTTGTATAACATTATTAATTTTACTACACCTTATTGTTAATGGTATCTATGAGAAGTCTAATAAATTGGTTTTAGGACATACTAATCATTGTAAAATTGTTATACAATACTATAAATAGATTATAGATATATAAATAGATTAGATTTACATTTAACTGATTTGATTAATCTTTTTTATATTCACATTGATGAAACATGTATACACACCCACACACACACACTATATATATATATATATAGTATATATATATAATATTATATATATATATGTGTTTAAAAACGAACAAACAAATATAACAAAAAGAGAACTAAAACGAGAACTAAACAGAGCCTCTAAACAGAGCCTATATTATTAAGTAGCAAACCAAAACGAGAAAGAAAAACCTCACTATCTAAGCTACTATCTGATAACTGATAAACACATCAAAAACAGCACTCCTAAACTAATGGGTCTAACAGAAAATCTCCTCATGAGTAACATGCTAATGTTAATTGCTAGCACGTTAATGCTAGCCACTCATTTTCAGGTCACTAAGAATACATGCTAATGTTAACATGCTAATGTAATTGCTAGCGCGTTAGCATTAACATTAGCCATCAGTATTAAATACATGCCAAGGGTAACATACTAATATTAACCTGCTAATGGAACCTGCTAATGTTAATTGCTAACACATCAGCGCTAGCAAGTACTCAGCCTAAGAATTAAATAGATCGCAGTGCTAACATGTTAATGTTAACATACTAATGCTAACGTTGTCTGTCTAAAATGAAAGACAAAGACAGCAGAGCAGCTAGCGCGTTAGCGCTAGCTGTAAAGACATGCTAATTGGTAACATTAGCGGCCAATGCTGAAATTAGTGCTATGCTAATTGCTAGCGCATTGCAAATGCTAATTGCTAGCGCATCAGAATACATTTTAATTGCTAAAATGCTAATGTAACATACTAAGACCCCGGCAACAGCCCACTCGTCACTCTCAAAATTTCTGCGGGAGTTTTCTAGTTATACAATACACAAATACACAAATATATACTATATATTAGCTATATATATATATAATATATATATATATATATATATATATATATATGATATATATATATATATATAATAGAGTGCCTGCTGAGGAATTCTGTTTTGCACCAACTTTTTTTTTGTTTTATTCTGATAATTGTACCTTCATCTTGTTCCTTTTCTCTGTCTTTATTTAAGTACCTTTTGACTTACTAAAATAAAATAATAAACTTCAAGATATCAAGAAACATCAGATTCTGATTTTAGTCTGGTGTGTTATTTATAGAAGCAGAGTTGGTTGTTCTTTGTAAAAATACTCTGTTTTCTTGACATTGTATCAGGTTGCTCTGATTAATTGCTACAAAACAAAAAATGTCACAGATCAATCACTAGTTTTTCACCTGCTGAACTGAAGTAGACAGATCTTTTTGTGATCAGTTTCTACATGATGGTTCAAGTAAACACACATCACTTATTAAATATTGTGGCATTTGCTGCAGCATGAAGCTTGAAGAGTAACTGGAGTAACTTTTTTAAACCTGGAGTTTTTTCCCCATGTTTTTGTATCAAAGTGTCTAATGCGGTCAACAAGTCTTGAATTTGTTCCAGTGATCGAACCATGAAACCAATATCATTATGCACAATTTCACACCTTCAAAATCCGTCTATTTAAAGCACCTGTTGTTGCGACTGATCGGCTTGAAAGGGTCTGACAGCACGACCCTACAGAGAAACTAAACTTATTCTGAAATCTCAGGTGAGGTGATTTCTTGCAGGAAGTCAGTGAGAACAGTGGAAACATGAGCTTAGTAATGGAACAGCCAGGAAGAGTTTGTTGTGTTGAAGCGCAGAAAGTGTAGCTTAGTGTTATGTGAAAGATTTTTAATGTCATAGCTGAATATTTAGCTGATTTCAACAATATGGACAAGGACTTTGAATTCAAGGACTTGCCTACAAGATTTATGTTGCAGCCTTTTTTCACAGCTGCAGGACTCAATAGGCAGGACCTCAATACTTGACCAATTTCAAAACTTGTCCATTAGTGTCTTTGATACAAAACATGAGAAAATAATGTCCTAGGTTGAAGATTATTGAAGCTATCATTTAATATAGTGATTCATAAAATTGCAGTAGTTTCTTTTGGCATTGCCTGAAGCATTGTTGTGTCAGGTGGTGGAGTACCTCCACCAGTGCAAGCATAATACCTGCAATGTGTCAGCATTTGCATGCTCAGTGCTGATGATCTACTAGAGATATCATTTCTCTGTTCTCATCATCACCAGCCGATAGGGGCTCAAAAATCCATTACACAGATGATTTGATTTTGACCTCTTAGTGGTGGCAGTATGTTTTTTCAATAGTAGTAGTAAAAACAGAAGATGAATGCACTACTATTCAAAGAGTAACCTTTGCCCGAGCTAAAGCAAATACTAAAGATGCGAAGGAGAGCCACTGTTACTGAAAATATCCCTGCTGTTTGCATGAGAGGTAATGCAGCTGTTGGCAGAAAATAGAGGTCTCAGCAGGGCTGAGAGGCAGGAGAAGGTGTATTTATCCTCCTACTGAGAGCAAAGCTATTCTGCAGCGCTTCATCTCTCACTGTGCTGTTCAATCCAAAGGGGAAACTCCCCCATCTGTTTCCCTGTAGGGAAAATCTCATTTGGCTGAATGAGATGATCCCAGTGCTCCTGGCAGCCTGTGAGGTTCATGTGATGTAGGTAGCATGTGCATGTGATGTGCATGAGATGGTTATGGCTGCAACCAAGACGACAAAATGGACATAAAAGCACATACTGAGCCTATACAGCAGCAAGGCTATGGGAATACCCTGTGCTATGCTGTTAATTATTAAAAGACCTTCTGGCGTCGCCTCTTACATTTGCTATTTTCTGCACTACTGTGTGTGTGTGTGTCTTAGCAGTGACCAGTCAGCTGGTGATAATCTATATTATTATTTCAAACAGCTCCAATGAAAATGCCTAAACCATAATACTGATTATGCCAAGTATTTCCTGTGCAGCCAAATCCTGATATAGATTTGCCGTTTCACAGACCTCTATTATCCTTCATTACCACAAACATACACTTTGACTCAATTGTACATCCCAAATATATGATGATGTGACCCCAAAAGAGATTAACAGAACCCTGAATTAACTGTATATCTGCTGTATAAAGCAGATCCTGTGTTGGACATCATTTGAGGATTACTTTTATAAGGATCTATCATTACACATATTAAAGTCAGAATGTGGAGTTACAAACCAGCTGAACAGCGCCTGTGCTTGTGTTATACTGGCTGACTGACTGCACTGAGAAGACATGTTCTGTTATGTCCTGAAACTCATGACAATGAAGTACTATTTGATCACAACTCAAATAACTTTAGTTCACTATTTATAGGCACAGATTACAGAGACTTAGTTATGTCGCATACTTGCCTAAAAATGTTGGAATCGTATTGCTATTAACTGACGACTATTATCCACGACTGAAAATGTACATCTAATGTACTATTTACTCATGTTTCAGTCATGTTTCCTAAAAACTACAGTGACCAAGAAACCATTTCTGCATTCTGTTTTAATGACCTTTATAATGATGAAATCTTTTGAAAAACTACTTTTGGCCAACCTTGAGCCACTGTGCTGTATCATTGGCTCTGTGTCTTGAAAGAAAAGATGCTTATGCCAGTGATTTTTTTATATCTTTCTGAAACCCTATATTTAATATCATTGCATTTAATACCATCGTACCACCAAAACTGGTGTTAAATCTCAGTGACCTTGGTTCTTGTAATTCCATCTGTAAGTGGTTAAATTACTTTTTGACAGAGGCCTGAGACAGTGAGAGGAGATACCAGATACTCTTCTACCATAGCTCATATCACAGGAGCTGGACTGATACCCTCAACCCTTACTCTACAGTCTGTTCACACATGACTATGTTGGCAAATATAACAAAATTGGGAAATTCGCAGATGACCCCACAGTGACTGGTCTGATAAACGAAAAAAAAACAAAACAAGGACGCCTATAGGCTAGAGGTTAGGAACCTTTAACAACCCTTTCCTAAATAGTTCACAGCAGTCCAGTTTGAACATTGTCCCTTTTAAAATTGTGGGGAACTGCCTTACCTGGTCTCTAAACACCAGATGTGTTGCCAGGAAGGCACAACAGAGACTACTTTCCAAGATTTCTTAAAATTATATGATATGTTATATGTATGATATATGATATGATACGTTTATTAGGGATGTAACGATACATCGTGACACGATTACAAATCGGTACAAATGCGTGACGACTCACATTGGTTGACAGAAAAAATGAATCGCGATTCTTGGCGAATGGGAACCCCCACAGCGCGTGCTCTCTCCGGTCAAACAGGCTTCCCAGCGCGTTGCGTGGCGTATTTGATCTGTCCTGCACGCGACTTCAAACCCCACCGGGGTGTTTCAGAAGCGAGCGCTTAGCCAGCCAGACTTTGTTTACTTGCTCAGATTTGGACATTTTCCCGGTGTTTGTTCTTCTAAACATGCTTCTACATGTGTGAATATGCTACGTAGTTAATTAGTTTCACTTTTGTCTGTTTTTACGACCGGCAGTTTGAACGGGGTATTTTATTTTGAAAATCCACCGGATTCTCTTTGCTTTTTCTGTGTCTGGCTTCCGCCTGCTCGAGGTGCTCTGTGGAAATTGATGCGTGCTGCTTGCAAGTTTAAATGTGTTTTTTTTTTTTTTGTTTTGTACAAAAAATGGGTCATATTAGACCCTGAATAGTATGTAAGGGTTAATGAATAATGAAATGTTAGGATAATTTTTGTATGTACTTAAGTTCCCAACTTCATTGTAAGATTCATTTAAAGCTTTAGTTAATAAAATGATCAAATTAATTCAGTTGCTCTCATCATCTGTCTGAATTGCAAGGGACAAAATGTGGCTAGTGGAAATTCTGACTTTTTATAAGAACACAAACTCATTTTGATTTTAAAAAATCGTGAAAAAAATCATATCGTGAACAAAAAATTGTGACTCGAATCGAGTCGTGAGTTGAGTGTATCGTTATATCCCTAATGTTCATAAAAACTGGTCACAGTCTACCAGGCCACCAGAGAGAGCATTCTTACAGGAGCCATACTGGTGTGGTTTAACAACCTGACTGAGAGCGACCACAAACAAAGGACAGTAAAAACACATTCAGAAACATAAGAACGTCACTGCCACAGCTTCAAGACATTTACACCACCCGCTACAAAAAGAAGGCTCTAAATATCACAGAGAACACCAGACTCGCTGCACATGGTCTGTTTACAGAGCATCAGAGCTTAGACCAGAAGCCTAAAAGACAGTTTGTACCCCCAGGCGGTTAAAATAATGAACAGTAGGCCCCTTACATAACTTGCAAAGGCTTATTATCATGTGGAATTTCTTTTAGTGTTGTTTTATTTCATTTTTAGCTTAAAGCGCCATGGATCATTGTACATTTTAAAATATATGAAACTTACTGAATGTTAGGATGGCCATGTGGCACCTGGATATGCAAAGCAGGAGGCTTGAGGAAGAGGTTGTGTGCAAAACCAACCAGGTGTTTATTTCACCGACATTGACACATTAAACATACAGACTTAAACCACATACTGTGGACCAGGCGCATAAGTAGTAGCAGCAGCCGTGTGATAGTAGACAGGAGCGTCTGGTACCTACAACATTCTATGTGAAGCATAGGGTCTCTGACCAAGCTGCTGTATTTGACGAGTTAGGAGTGAGAATAGGCTGAGAATGCACAAATGCTTTAAATTATTCATGTCAGAAATGTAGTCATCAAACATGTTACTGCTTCAGTTCATGCAGTTAATGTGTGAAATAATGATGAAAAATAACCATGCAAGCAAGTGTTGTCATTTCGGTGTCAGTCGTTAAAGTCTGATGCACGAAATAATCCAATGAACCAACAATAAAAGAAACACGTTTAACAAGCTGGTGTTATTTGTATAACCTGACTGATCATTTATTGGATTAACTGAAACATTGCAAATGAATAATTAATCATACAATACATACAAGCATTATTAATGTTACAGAACAGAGCCTTGTTAAAAGGTAAAAAAGCAACCATTTCACAGGTTGTTCAGTCATGTCATGTGTTTATTCTTCACTGTGTTTCTTATTGGTAAAACGTCTTGTTATCAGAGACATCTTGCAGTTGAGCCAGACAAGATTTATCATCCTGCTGGTCACATTATCACCGTCCTCATTTCAAATGTTGCTCTTGTTCCTCCAACTAAAAAGGAATTGTAATTTCTTTGTAATAGCCAAGTGTGTGCGTGTGTGCTTGCGTGTGTTTGTGTGAAAGCCCACATCATTGATACCAAGTCAATTTTCATAATGAATAATGCAGCCCCGGCTTTCCAGACACAGAGATGAAAGAAGAATGAGTGTCGAGGCTCAGACAGATGGCTGCAAAGAGAGAGAACAAAGAGCGGTTAATAAATAGCTAAAAGATGGCCAGTGGCTTGGATTCACTGTTGTACACAGGAAAAGATATGTTAACAGTTCCATTACATTTGGTTTGTGAGCAGATGAACAAGCTGTTCGATTGCTGTGCTGCTCGCCTGACAGATAAGCAAAAAGAGAAAGACAGATGGATAGAGAGAAGGATGTTACACTGCAACCCAAAACACATAAATGAGTTTTTCTCATTGACTGCCATGCACTCGTGTATGGTACTCATGGTCAATATGAAGCTAAAAAGCTGCAGATAAAATGCAAAGAAAATCACATTTGAGGATTTTAAGCTGGCAGCAGTGATGTCGTCATTCTGCTCCATGAAGTGGAAAAAATAGACCGATATCTTGGTGGGAAGCCAGCTGGAAAGTCTGACAGATGGACAAGGCAGACAGACAAGGGGTTAGGGCCTGGTACAGTAGTCAACCAGAAGGACAGTGAGGTGAGACTGGGTGAGGCCAGTCAGGCAGCAGAGGAGTTTTCTCTCACAGTACAACTTCTATAATTACAGTTGTGAGTGAACTGAGTTTATTATAGAACTTCTCCCTTCCCACTGTCAGACTGTACATGAAGTACAGATAATTACCTCTGCCCCACATGCACACACACATACACACACTGCATATATTGCAGCTCCTACAGGCTGCAATGTTCATTATGCCAAACAATTCAACACAATTTTGGTACTGTTAGAGTGTTACTGCTGTTTATGTTTTGGGTTGCAGTAGAGCACAGCTCATAGGGAATCTAAAATTGAAAGGGGTGAGTGTTGACTTTTTTTTTCATATGTAGAAGTCCACCTTTCATCTTTCACCATGTTCTTTTTTTTTCCCTCCACCAGCTACAGAAATTCTCTAACTTGCCCTGCAAGTAGAGCGTCATATTTCCTATTAGCGCTGCCTGTTTTGTGAGGATACATGGATGAATTTTCAACATTCTGGTATGACTGGACCTTAACAACATGTGAAACCCTCTGTCGTGCCGTTCAGTGCTCACTGTTTTGCTGCAGCAGTGGGTGTATGAGGCATTGCCCTTTACCTGGACTTCTCGATTGAGATGGTGATATTTAACAAGTGAATTCCTAGAGCTTGGCGTGGGAAATGGTGTTTCTAAAGGCCACTAAAACAGAATTACATAAGGTATTAGATATGGAGTGGAGGGCATCAAAGTGTCCAAAGAGACTTGTTTACCCAGGCCTGCTGAATGTTTCTGTCCTTGTGTGTGCTTAGAAGATTCTTAATAACTGTGACATAAAGATAAAAAGTGCTTCTGACAAACCTATGGGGACTGAGTATTACTAAGACTTTCTTTTGAGATTACCACTCACTGCAAACATAAGCTGGCTATGTGTTGCTGTTATGTAACTATTTTAATAAGTTCAGTTCACAATAATGGTGTTGATGATGATTTGCACCCTCCTTTACAGTTTCTTTTGTCAGAACAGACTATTTATTAATTGCAGCTTCTTACTGAAGGCTTACAGCGTTGGCCGATCCAGCAGTAACAGGCTGTGTGGTTTCCTCTGGGCTCTACCTTGTCCAAGAGATTTGACGTTAATTAGGCTAGCTGGCACTAATTACTACCATCCACTGTCAGGGAAGGGGAGTTCTTTGGACGTCTGGCGGCCCGCTTTGGACTCAAGCTTTTCAAGGACGTGTGCCTGCTCTAGTTGTGGGTGGGAGGGAGCACTGATGGACACTGGGGAGAGGACAGGTTTGCCTGAGGGTGAGACAGTTTTAGAAAGGGATGAATGATGGATATTGTGCCAGAGTATGAGAAAGATGGAGCTGGCTATAAGAAAAATACATGCAGAGTTGTGGTGATGACAAAAATGCTGAAATGGGCAATACAAATATTATCGGAAATGATATCCTGAGAGCCACTGACAGCTGAACTAACCAAAAGTTGACACTTGACCCCACCACCCCTCCAGACACTACACTTTAGCTTTCTCAATTTAACTCTTGGGGCTATCAATATAAATAATGAATAAATTTTTCTGCCATTTAATATCAACATATTAAACTGATGTGCAGGGCTGACTACAAACTACAAAATACTATATCCAAGGTCAAGAATGGGCCTATGCACTCAGTCATTTTTGTGTCACAACAGATTACAATAACTTTCATGTAAAGGCTGTTACAAGCTTGGCCTAGTCTACCCAGTTTATAATAAAGGGGGTTCTAATTACCTGTATCCTATTACAACAGCTCACATGGTATTTTTTCCCCTACATTTTCGCAGCACCAATTCCACCAGAACAACTAGAGTCACAGAACAGTTACGCTTGTTTTAACACAACTAATTTCTTCATTACAGTTCTCCTGATCAATGTGAGTTCACTATTGCCACTGATATTTTTCACATTTTGTTCACATGAAAAGCACAAAGTACCTATACAGTGGAGGATCCAAGACCTTTAATGTGAAAATTGTGAAGAAAGTGTTCCTTTGTTGTCACTATGCTGAATCTATAAAGACGAGAAGATAAACATGGAGAGAGTCTTGAGCTCTCCATGTTTAGAGGCTCAGGTCTCATTTGCCAAAAGCAAAATTCTAAAATCTTATGATGAGAGGTGATTCTCCAAAGCATCATAACAGAAGACACTCACACAAGTGATCTTAGATTATAGGTACATTTACGGTACATATAGGTCATTTTTTTAAACAAATAATACACTTTAAGTCAGACTAAAATTCGAAGGTCCTAAAAATCGGTAAGAAGCTTTAGCCATTAGACATGATGTGATGTGACTGGTCGCACCGATGGAACATAATTCCTGTAATACTGGAGGTTCTATATTTATATATCGGAGTGAGCAGGATAGTGGTGCAGCTACAGAGTCTGAAAGTCTGAAAGTTTATTAAATGTGCTCAGTGTAGTCTGAACATGTTCTCACAGCATTTCAATGACTGTGTTTAAATTTGACTACATTGGTTGACAGAGGTTTAACAGAGCTACTGAATATAACGTAGATGAACAGATAGATGTAGAAAAATAAAGACAGCAATATATATAAAAAATAATAATTAGAAGCATTTACCTATTTATTTATTTTGCATATGATGATAATGGCATGTAAGACATATAGTCATGTTAGTTATTGTTTATTAGATATGTGGATAGATTTCAATAGATAGATTTTGTGTTTTTTATAAAAAAAACGATATATTGTGTTATTAGTTTATCATATCAAGTGTACATTCTTCGTCCTGTGTCAGACTGTAGGTTAAAACAAGGATTAAGGCTGAGTTCAGAGGCAGGGCTGTATGTATTCAAGATTTCCTCACCTGTATTCTCACATCCTACACCTGTATCCATCCCTCAGTTTATCTCTCTGCTTGATTCGTCAATACACTGATGTAACACCAATTTGACAGAAACCTGTGGTTATAATTGCAATTTGTTGACACATGCTTTAAGAAATGTTGTGTTAAATGGCAATTGGAGCAGGTGTAATATTAAGGAAATTGAGACAAATGTCCACATCTTTCAATAAATTAAAGCTTTAATGCTCTAAACACATCCTAATGTGCAACTAATTCCATTTCCCATTACATATTTCATCATGTGTTTGTACTCTCTGACTGTGTTTTGCATGATGTGTGTGTGAATGTTACTGTTTAAGTCTATTTTTCCATGGGCTACAAGCTACCACCTCACTCCATTTACAGTGTAGTTAAGCTCCACCCACAGTACCTCTTTTAGGTTCTTTTTTTTTTCACTTCCAGCTCCTGCCAGCTCTCCACTCATCTGCACTCGTCTACACTTGTCCTCTGGCAGGTGAGTGCAGAAGAGGAGAAATTAAGGGGAAAATCACAAACAGATGGCGCAGAAAAAAAAGGAGTGACGCAAATGACTGTGGCTAAGAACGAATCTCAAGAATCTTCTTTTCAGTCCACTTTGACTTTGCTCACACAATGGGACCCTGTGCCACTTATTCATGAGGTCATACTCAGCTTTTGACACCCTAATGGACTGCTGCACACTCCACTTGCTTTAAAATGTCTTGGTATAAGGTGTCGAGAAAGAATTTGAGCCTTGAATTTAAATGTGGGGGGTTTCCGAACCAGCTTTTAATACAGTAACATAAAAAAAAAAGACTTGTAGCTTTGTAAAAGATGAGCATGTACTCCAGCAAACATCAAAAGTAAGTCTCCAAAGAAAAACTAAAAGTGTATCTGAGGTCACTGTCTATGTGGCCGGTTAAATATTTAGAGATAACCTGTCGTGACTATGTATGGCAAGTATGATCACCATTTGACCTGTGATCCAACACTGTTTCTTCCAGACAATGATGTGCAAACAATGACACTGTCCTCCAAGGACAACGGGAGCTGTCATTTCAGCAAGTACTCTAAAACGTTTATGTTCAAGTGACAAAGCCCTCTTGAAATAATGATGGGAGCAAAGGAGGAAGTCAAGTGATGTTATTATAGAGAGACAGAGTCCACATAGGGAGGAGGTGGTATTCAATGGCTGCATCAACAAAGCGTGGTCTTTCCTGTTTCCATCTGTCAGTGCATGTATTTATTATTATAACCATGATGATGAAGGTCCTCTAACCTTAACAAAGTAGTCATTTTAATACAGACAATGTTCTCCAAACCATAAAGCTGCAGAATGCAATGTTATTTTATTACAACTGAGGTTGAAATAACTAATTTTGCCCATTGTATGTCAATAACAATATTTAATTAAAGGGTTACATTAAAAGGAAGTTTTTCCTTGCCATCGTCGGCAAGAGTCTCTGTAAATAATTTTATACAGTCTACAGTCTTTATATGGAAACAAAGACGAGACCCAAACTGGGCTCAATTAGCAACAGCAATTGTGTTGGCTGAAAGTTGCTGTGAGGTGATCAGAAGACATACCACTCTGTTGGAGTTGTTAAAACTACAGAAACATGGTTGTTGTGCTGGTGTTAGAAAGTGAAGCTTCTTTCCCCACAAAGGAGGGGGGGTTGAACAGACGTTAACGTTTGACAACTTTGATGTTTGTGTCACTGATGGAGTGATACGAGACAGCGGAAAATTTTGTACAGTGTATGTGCAAACTGCTGACCATTATCTTTTCTAAAAACCTATCTAAGTAATCTTTCTGCCTAAACCTAAACAAACCTTAACCATGGTGGTGGCATGTCATGAAAGTGAATTGCTTTTTGATCTGTGGTTCCTTTTGAAGGCAGACAAATAATGTCTTCCTGCTGACAGAGGTGTCAGATCAGAAATCGCTTCTTTGTCATTTTAGAGGTCACAGACAAACAAGCAACAATGTATTTTGTATTTTACTTTGGAGGACTTGTTGCAAATGATGATCACCACACCAGTCCACAAACCTGTTGACCTTTATAACAGTTAATGTCAGAGTTACCAGTAATCTGAACATTTTCCTGCAAATGTACAGATTTGAAGCTGAGATCCATTTGCAAAGAAAAGGGTAAACTGATGCATCCTTGGTTAGAGAGAGTACTGAGCTGACTTTCACCTTTTGCCTAAAAAAGAATAATACCATCTAATACAAATTAAATGGGTGGGTGAATGTGTGGAACCAAAATCAATACAAGGACTTTTGTAGTGCTTCAAAACAAGATGCAATAGAGTGGGAATGATCCTCTCCTTGATCTCTCTAATTCTGTCTATTTAATCACACTGTGGTGTCACTGGCTTACATAATCATTAGTTTCCTGAGGACAGGACTCAAAACAAGTGACCCAAACTATATCTGAGACATTAGTCAAACACCTGGGGTACCTAAAATGGCATACACCTTATAACAGCAATGTGCAAAATATTGTCACCATTAGGCCTGTTATTTAGTAATAGTGGCAGTAGTATGTTCTTTTATCTAAATTTAAGTTTGTATTTCTAAAATATCCCCAGGAAATAAGAACAGTGTAGGACAGTAGGAGCTTTAAAACATTGTACATGCCTCAGGTATCCAGCAGAGGACAGTGTTTACATGAATCTTTAAGACCAGCAACAGTAGATTCAGTTTCATTGTAAAACACTGTACACATGTTCATGTGGGTAAATTCCTCCAAACTCTAAACATTTTTAAGATGCTGAGTTGAAATTGTGCACAGCTGGATTTATACTTTATTATACTTTCATAACACTGAAGTAACAAACAGACCATAGATTGTTCCAGTCTGCTGTGTAGCTCATACAGAGAACTCACATAAGGTGCAAATTACTGCAACAGGAACTCTGGAACCTGGAAGTCGCTGTCCAGACTAAATGATATTAAAATCTCCTCCCAGATTACCTTTTTGCCAACATGTTCCATGTGGTTCCTTTATCTCGCTACATGTATCCTATAAAGAATCTAATGCTTTTGCATGTACTGCAAATCAGAGCTGTATTGTTTTGTGTTATTGTCATGTTACTATACTGATAAAATAGAATAGTAATTGACTGTCACTCTAATGTGGTTAATATGTATAATATATATCCTGAGATAAATAGTGCAAAGTGGCTGTCATGTTGTTGATGGTGACAACTGCTACATTATGTTAGTGTTCAAAGGTCTGACTGCTGCTGGAATAAAGGACCTTCAGTAGTGCTCCTTCTAATGCTGTGGCTGTAGCCATCTGTTAGTAAAGCTGCTAAAGACACTCACTGGTATTTTTCCGTGATTGACATCAGCTCAGCAAACATCCTCCTCTCACCCACCTCTATGGAATCTAAAGGGTAGACCAAGACAGAGCTAGAGAGAGTCTTTTTTCTGTCTCCATGATTTCCACTCAACAGCCGACAACGTTCTTAACAGTGTCCTGCCCACTCCAAAGGACCTCAGTCTCCTCAGCAGAGGAGAAGACGCAACATTGGATGTATTGTCCAATCAGTCCACTATATTATCATGGTACGCTTACAATCATATGTCAATATAAGAATGTTTTGTAGCATCTAGTGGTGAGGCTGCATTGGGCAATTAACACTGGGGCCTATGGAGATTGACTTTTTCTGTAGCCAGCCTCAAATGAGGAACTGCAGTTCTTTATGAGTTGCCTGATTTTCCAAGTTGGCTTCACTTCACGGCCACAGACGCTGCAATGAGCTTCCCCATGCTTTTTTAGGACGTTCTAGGAATGTACTGAATGGTGCTATGACTACATATGACTAAATGTAGACCTGAATGTAGTTTGTCTTAGTGTGTTGGATAGGTTTATAATATCAATTAATACAAAGTAAAGTATCAAAGTACCTGTATTCTGGGTGCTTTGTTTTGTGGCATTTTCTGTTTTTTAGTTTCAGTTCACCAGCAATGAAAGGGGAAAATGTGTTTAAACCCACTCAATCTTGAAAAAGGTGCTGTTTGAACAAATTTGTTTTACATTGATAACAACAGAAGGCACTAGCACTGTGTTTTTCTTTTTTTGGAAATAATTCACGGTTGGAGAGCAACACTAATAACAGTGATTTGTAGTTTGCTCAACAGAAACACAATGGAAATACAGAGCAGCAGTGGGTGCATTCATAATGTTTATTAATGAAGGTAAATTCTGAAGTAACTGAAAAATTGAGTCCGTGATAGATCTCTCCTCTGTAGTCAAAGTCTGTATGAGAATTATAATTATACATCGACTGTGACAGAAACACAGGCGATTAATGCAGTTTAGTTCAATGTGGATAATTGAAGTGGCTATAAAATATGACCCAGTCTCACCAGAATCAGTGAAATAGTTGGTGATGTGTCACTTAGTGCTGTAAAGTTACATGATGCAGAGACAGTTGTACAGGGTGCAGTGTCAGTGTAGTGTCAAAATGATTTAAAATCTGTTATTTTATGGTAGAAAAGTTGCTTTAAATTTCATCCTTGATCAGTGTTCATTCTGAAACCAGTCCAGATGGACACTGCAGAGTGTTCTCCTGTGGCAAGCAGCAGGCCAACTTTGTGCTATAAATTAATTCAGCTCCAGTGGGTACAGCTGGGTACAGAGACTCTGAGGACAAGTTCCAGAGAGGCCTGATTGCCTCCAGAAACTGCAGAACAAACCAGAGAAGCCATTGTACGAGGTGGTGTTTCTTGTCTTAGGCAGGCAGAAACAGGCAGGTAAAACAATGAAAGAGGTCCTGCATGTCTGTTGCAGTAGAATATATAATATACTGTATCTGTTATTATAGATAATCTAAAAAGAATATTCCAGATATTTACTGTACACAGTGATGATCTTTCTGTAGTTATATCATGGATTGCAAACTAACTTATATAAGAGTAATGGTTTATAAGTTCAATGAGGCTTGTTCACAAATTTGAGTACAGATTTAAACACAGGATCCTGTAGTGGTTCCAAACTTGGAGCTGTAAACCCCTTCAGGTAATATCAAGATAAATGTTAGGGGTGCAAGATGATTCAGTGAATAGTTAAGGTATTTTGTTTACTTATTTCCCACATAATGTTTTCTTCCTTTGCATGTGAATCTGATTATAGACAGTCTGACGAAGGCTCCCATCAAGTCAGTTAGTGCCGCACAATTACTTTTTTCACATTTGATTCAGAACTGTCCAGACTGCCAATGGAGAGCAACTCTGAGACCAGGAATCTCATTAGCAACATGGCCTGTGTGTGACCGAGATAGATTTCTGTGGTTGACAGATGTGGTTGCAAATTTGTTGTGTTCATGTCTTTCCTTCTTGTGCAGGGCTATACAGTAAAACTGTGGAGGGCAACATTTACACCTCCTCTGAAATCCCTTCATGGTCTCTGTGTTTTGTTCTTTGCAGACACAGCTGCACCTCTGCATGGTTATATAGGAAGAGGCTGGGTTGATAGAGGATACAATAGATTACTTGACTGCTGATTATTCGTCGATCGTTTATGCCTCAGTGGTCTGTTCTAAAAGTTACCTGATTTCTTTTTTTAGTGCAATCTTTAATGTTAACATATCCCTATATGACTGTGCTCAGTTTGTATTTAATGCTTTTTACCCTTTCTCAATTTAATCCTCATGCTTTATTTGTAGTTTTAATATTTGTCTAAGTGGTGGATTTTCGCCTTTGCTTTTATTGTTCTGTGTACACAGAGGGCCCATGAAAAAGACTGCGATTATTATGTTACAGTTTTTTTTGCCAGAGATATTGCACACTAAAGCTCACTGTGTGTTGTACAGCTTTAAACTATTTTGCTCCTCTATTCTCTGGAATAACCTCCTAACACTCCTCTGTCCTTTGTGTAGTGATTGCTGGTACTGGGACAACCACACATACAGGATAAGTTTTTTGGCCTTTTCAAGCTTTATTTTGATAGAGACAGCTGAGGAGTGACAGGAAATGTGGGAAGAGAGAAATGGGGAATGAAATGCAGGAAAGAGCCACAGGTCGGATTCAAACCCTGGGCTTCCACAGTGAGGACTGAGCCTTCGCACATGAAGCGGCTGCTCTACCAACTGAGCTAAACACTGCCCGAAACAGAATAAGTTTTTGTGGCCTCCCAGTCGTCTATAATTCTTCATAATGGACACCGTGTTGAGCATTATTACATGTGTGTGATCAGAATCAGGTTTATTACCAAGTAGGTTTTCACATACAAGGAATTTGTCTTGGTGTTTTATGTGCATAACAAACAAATAATAAACAATATAAAGCTGTACATTACTATGTGCAACTACCTCCTTTGTGACTCACAGTTTAAAAATTTGAGAGCTACAATCTAGAATTTTTGAGCAAGTCTGAATGTCTACTTTTTCTGTCACAGCTGTTGTCATAAAAGACTTAATGGCTCACACTGGTTTATGGTGTTTCACTAATTAGATTTGTCCTCAGGAAACTGTTGTCCTGGCTCACCTTGCGGTACAACGGTTAGAAACACTCATTCTCTTAAGGGGAAGACTTTCAGAACCCACCAAGCCCTGCTGGTTCTTAAAGATAAAGCTACCATTGTTCTTTAACAATACACCTACCTCCACTTCTAAACACTAAGCTAAATGAGCACCCAAACTTTCTTCAAAAAATGTTGCCTTGACTCATTTTCATACAAATTGCTAAAGAGTCTGGTCTATAGTAACAGAATTTTTGCTTCACAAACAATTTGAAACTGACCTTTAACAACCTTGGGTTGCATTTAAAACTATAATTTGCTCATTAAATTGGTAGCTCCCAGCCATGTCCACAAACCAGTTTGGAAAACTTGTTTAATCGGAGTAAAAATCTAAACCCAAACAAAAGCCGGTAATGCTTGGCAGAGTTTTGATAGGAAGGGCCACGGGGCCACTTTAATGGAACAGCACTGTTTATCTGTGCATGCAGGGTCAGCAGTGATGTGCTCCGCTGCTCCAGTATTGGGCAGGTTTTTGATGGAGGTCAACTGGTAGCCAGTGAGCAGCACACATTACTCACTCTGTGCTAATAGGAACAGGAGTTGACGGAGCTAATCCAGGCTGGGACTGGGAATAACTAAAGTGGTAGATCTGTTGATTTACTGTAGGCTGCTGAACATGTTGGCCTTGGTCTTGTTTATTGTGGATTTCTCACATTATTGTCAAATTATTCTGTGGTGTTTAGTTCAGGGACACTGAGTAAAACATGAGAAAATGTAAGGTTTCCGAGCAACATCAATTTGATGGTCACAAAATAGATAATTTTTAATAAAGACATAAAATGATGTTGGTAATTCTCTAAATCCAGTTTTAGTGGGAACTACATATTGCCCTTTGATGACTTCAGCCTTAAGGAAGTTTAAAGACTTTATCATTGATTGAACATAAATTAGTTTAATAAGGAATTATAAGATTTCTTTTTTTTTTATGACAGCAAACACAAACAAAGCCATCTGTTCAAATTTCTTGCACAACATAGCTTATCTGTTAAAGAAAATCAACATTTTCCAAGAGTTAGTTGAGAAGATCAGTAACACTGACATGTTGTAGGAGTAAATATGAAGCTAGAGCCAGAAACTTAAGCTTAGTTTAGTATAGAAACCGGAAAAGGTTTCTTGCCCAAAGACAACTGAAATAAATGTGATGATGTACTTTAGCCACTGGGTGGCAGCCAGGATCCACCTATCTAAGTGTTTGCTCAGACGGAGACCATCACATTCTATTTATCTTGCTGATGCTTTTATCCAAAATGAATTTCAATAAGAGTTTTCAGCCATGTAAACCAAATAAACTGAACAATAAAAGATAGAGAGAGAGTTTTCTTTCATTTTTCTCTTTACTGATTTTTCCATGGCGCAGCACGTCTGCAGACATGTCAGGAGTTCTTGTGAAACAGTCTGAAGTGTGAGAAGGAAACAGATTGTGAAAACCTCATGTTGGCACTTCACTGTCTGTTTGTTGAGAAGGGGAGGTCTGAGAATTTCCTTGGCATTCTGTATCTCTCCAAAGGCAGTCAGTTTTTTTGAAGCAGACAAAACAGCCAGAATATGAAATGCGAGAGAAGCTGTTCAGTGGCATTGACAAAAACTGGGTAAACTGGACAGCTCTACTGTACATGCATCTGCAGGATATGCGGAATGGAATCACTGAAACATAGTAATAAGTGCAATAGATTTCAATCCATTTGGATTAGGCCATGGCTAGACTGAAATTAGCACTGTCATTATTCATTACTTTGAAACTACTGCAGCGACCGCAGAGTGCTCCAGCAGGAAAAAACAGTCATCTAGCAAAGACGTCAAACCTTTCTCAACTTTGTAATGTGAACAGGGTATTTCTATTGTTCACCCTGCAGTTGTCGTAATGGAGGATAAATGCTGTCATACCTTTGCAGTAAAATAATAATAATGTAAATGGTTGTGCAGTGTTTTGGCTTTCAAACTTGTGGATCCATTACTCAAACTCAACTTTCTGAGCCAACAGTATTTTATGATTCCACCTGTACCTGAAACAATTTGGCCCCCTGCATTTCCTTAATGCAATGCAATCTGAACATGCAGTAAAACACACTAAGGACTGGATAAAGGATAAAATGATAGGTACATAATTCTACAAGTCTGTCTTTAAACAATGTTCAGTCCATATGCAGATTGAAACAGGTTTATTTCAATGGAAATGATGGGAGAGATGGAAATACTGTTTATTTAAAGCTAACAAAGCTTCAGCAGTTTGATTTAAAGGAGTGTCTTTCTCTGTGTGTGTTTCTTCCAAAGTCAAAATCTTTTGAGTACATAGGGTTAGGGTTAATGTTTCCCAGCAGTGTTTCTGTGCTGCAGAATGTGAACCTATCCTTCAATGTTAAAACTACTTGCTTAGGATCAGGAAAAGATTGTAACTTATGTTATGTACCTGACATAACTACACAAGTTAACTTAAGTAACCTAGAAGTCAACATTTACTTTTGGTTTCACACGGATTCCACAGTGGATTTTCTGCCTGGAAGTTGGGTGTTTGTTTGACCCTTCCATCCACCTTCTCCAAATGTTTTCTCACCCTCTCTCATTCTTTATGTCACCTCGCACAACAAACCAAGAGAACCTAGAGAAGTACCTACAGTACAATGTCATATATTAAATATTTTGTAGAGTTACACACTAAAACATTTGGCTAGGTAAAAATTATTACAGTTCAGATTAAACTAGTGTGTGGGCCAATATGCATATCTAAATATCTATATAAATTACTTCTAGAAGCAATTAGTTCAAATTGTGGTTTGTTCATGTTACTTTCATCTAACAACATCTAACATCTGCAAGTTCTGACTCAAGAACAGCAGCATTTAGTGCTTGGATACAGCCTGCAGAAACCCTGATAAAGGAGAAACTACTTTCTGCACTGGCCCAATAATTGTAAGGTTTCATTTAGAGGCCTATGGTGGCTGTGGAGCCCTAAGCTGCCTCTTAGTTCACTGAAGCCTTGGGCCAGCTCTGAGAGGGTTAGAAAAGACCATAAGGAAGAGGGGACCAGTTGAAGTCATGTATGACGGAACCAATGAGAAAGCAAGAGACTGGTTGCGGGTGGTGCTTTTTAATGCAGGACAGTATTATAGACATGATGTGATTGGAAGAAACAAGGAGGACCTTTAAATGAAAAGAATCACAATTTCTCAACTATTGAAGGGATCTTTGGAAACAAAAACATTTGTCACAGACAGGTACTGTAAAGCTTTTAAATGGAGGGAACAAACCTGATAAGTTTGTTCCCTTTGTATTTGTGTAGTATATCATTATGTCACTAAGATCCTAAGTGAGCAGATAAAGGGTAAAATGTTGTCTCAGTTGGATGGGGATCAGGAATTCTTATTAGCCCTACTTCCTTATTCAGGCCGACACCTCAGGTCCAAGTGCTTCATGGTTTTCTGAAGAATAAAAGCAGCTGTTGAGCTGGTAAATTCCTAATAAAATATTCCATGAAGAACATCAAATACTCACTCTTGTATACAGTGCACATGAGGGAATCCATTTCTTTAAAATCTCCTCACGTCCTTCTCTAACCCCTAAATTCCCCCCTCACATCTCCCTCTTCAATTTTATCTAAAACAAACAACAAAGACTGTAACTTCTTCTTGCCTCTGCCCTCTACTTCTGTATCATACCCTCTGTATCATCTAAAGTCATTCCAGGATCTGAAGCACAGGTCTAACATTTCAAGCAACATTGTACATTTTTCTACCACAAAATAACATATTTAAAATCATTTTGATGCTACTGTGACGCTCGTGAAATGTAAGGTTTTTTATGTAATTTTGTTTGTTTTACTTTTTTTCTGTGAAAGAAATGTGTTAATATGTGCTAAAATAGTCAATTATTACCTCAAAAGCAAAGAGAGTTATTTAGTGCTACCAGTAGGAGGCAGAGTGGCGTCTTGGACTCTCCTTGTGATCGGACTCTTGTTTACTTCCTCATTCTACTGAGCGAAGCTGCACTGAATGGGAGCAAACAGTCGCCTGTCTCATTCTTTCTCCTATCTTACAGGTTGGTGGTGTTTTAAAACTTATATAACTACCCATATTTGTGTTATACATTTAAATATTATGTTAGATCGATTTTAGGCTATTGAAAATGTTTGAATGGTTTTCTGAACATGTGGCAAAACATATAGTTATCTGTGTGTCGCAGGTGACCCAAGATGGTGCCGCTGTATACTTTTTTTTCTGTTGTGACCAAACCATGTCATAGTTTCTGGCTCAAGCACATTTAATTTTGGGTTAAAAACTATTCTTTTGGGTACAGTATTTTGTTATATGTGTAAATAAATTGAATGTTACAGTTACAGAGATATATATACATTTTGTAATACTGTAAGCAGTTAAAAGGGTTAAACCTTGCAAGTCTTCAGCTCAGGCATTTATCTTGAACCAACAGTCATTAAGAGCAATATGCTGATTTCTTTTTATTTGCACTACGAGTGAGGTTCAATAAAGGAACATGTGAGGGCCTATATGTTTTATCTTTCATGGTATTATTTTCAGTAGTTGTAAACTAAATAGTAGCTCGGTTAATTGACTGAATAAGGATGTATCAATGCAGAGGTCCACTGAACTCAGGATTATTCTTTATGAAGAATTGGAAAATGTATATTTTATTTGGAAATAGGGATCATGCTGTTACTAACCTATATGTATTTTGGTTTTGTTTCTGACCCATCATCAGAGCCAGAGGCTGCAAGAGTCCAAGGCGTGACGAAAGGTAATGTTTATATCCAGAGGGACAGATATTAAGTACGAGGCACGAACAGCACAAAACATATTCCTTTGCACAGTCTATCAGGGCTTGAATGAGAAAGATAATGACATTCAGCATGAGTTGAGCCCCCTTCTCCCAGATCCTACAGTTACTGACGAGATGCTTCTAAGACAAGTTACCAAAACAACAACTGAGGAGAGTGAGAGGAAAAGACACTTGGAGCGCCCCGTCCAAAAACAGCTCACGTACAGAGTACTGAGAGTAACAATGGTGAGATGAGCAAAGAAAAGAGTAACGCTGACATCAATGCTAAAGATGAGCTACTTCATCAACTGAGCGCTCAAGTGCAGGCCCTGACTCAGGCTGTAAGGTCCCTACAGTGAAATGCTCCAGCAACAGCAAAGTAGTCAACTGATCCTTGGCCCCAGTGTACCTGCCAGTGTCCTAATATACAGAGCAGACAGCTAAGAAAAGGGAAAACCACATGGCTCCCCTAACTGCATTGCCAACAGTCGGACTGACTGCAATCACTGCTTTGCTTGCGGTGAAGAGGGGCACCATGCTGTAGGATGCTTAAAAAAATCTAAGCCATCGAGAACACACCCCGGTCATGGCAGGGGGACAAGCTGTGACTGACAGTAGTGTTGAGTCCCACCCAGAAAACAGCAAACGAGCCGTCACCCCTCCTCATCCACCAGTGATAAGTCAACATCACAGTGAGTAGCTAAACTAATTGGAGAGAAATGCTTGCCATCAGAGTGCCGTTCCTGGTTAGTCAGGTGATTCTTGCCAATAGTCCAATAGTGGGCTTCAGTGTGATCAAAGAGCTCATCCTAGGGCAGGAGAGTGGATTGGGTGTTGTCAGTGTTATTGCAGGATTGCTGGAAGATGCCATGCAGGTTGAAAGCGACAAAGCTGAGGCAATTGTGAACTTTATACAGACCGAGGAGCCCACTCATGGCCATGCACTGGTGAGACTTGGTCAGCATGAAGTCATTATCCATCCTGGCCAGGTTACCCACATCAAATGTAAGGTGCCGGCTGATTTCACCTTACCTATGGCGCTGTTTGAGGTCAGCCATCCGGACATAAAACTGGAACAGCTAGACCTCGTGATGGCCTGGTTGAGGTTCACCACACCAGGCAGCCTTATGTGGAAATCCTAGTGGGCAACCATACCCAACAAAACATCACACTGGACCACTTCAAAGTGTTAGGCAGTATCCAGCCCATCAACAAGATAGTGGAAACAGACCAAGCAGACAGCATTGAGGTCAACAAAGTCAACTCACCTTTTCCTGACTGCAGGAGAGAAGTGAAACAGAGCAGCTGCCTCACCTGTGGCAACCCCCCATCGATCTAAGCTATTTAAATGAGGAACAACAAGAACTGGTGCTCAACAATGCTCTATGAGGAGTCAAATGCATTTGCACAGGATGATAATGATATAAGATGTGTTCCAAGCCTCCAAATGAGTATAACACTGAAGGATGACATTCCAGTACAGCGATCCTATGCAGCAGTCCCCAAACCCCTCTACCAAGAAGTCAAGGAGTATATTCAGGACTTATTGGCAAAGTGGATAGTAAAATCAAAGTCCCCATACTCCACCCCAGTAGTTTGTGTTCCCGAGAAGAACCGGAGCTTGAGGCTGTGCATTGATTACAGGCTCCTGAACCAAAAGACAGTCCCAGATAGACACCCCCTGCCCCATATTCAAGATCTGATTGACACGCTCGGTGGGTACAGCTGGTTTTCAATTTTGGATCAGGGAAAAGCCTATCATCAATGGTTCATTGCTGAGGGGTCACAGCACCTGACGGTCTTCATCACTCCATGGGGCTTGTATGAGTGGGTGTGTATCCCCTTTGGACTTTCGAATGCACCAGCAGTATTTCAGAGGAGCATGGAGGAGATGCTGAACTCTTTGCGGGATGAGTGCTGTATCCCCTACTTAGACGACATCCTCTCCTCCTAGGAAAGCTGGTCTTGGCCGATGGAGTTAGGGTCGACCCCAAGGACCTGGAAGCCATTAAGGCTCTGAGGAGTAAAACCCCCAGCACGGTTGGAGAAGTCCGTAAGCTTCTTGGATTCTTCAGCTATTACCGGATGTACGTTCAAGACTTCTCTAGAGCTGCCAAACCGATGTATGAGCTCTTACAAACCAAAATCACTGCGATGGTGATGCCTCAGCCCAAGCAAAGGAAAGGGAAAGGGGCACAGCTGTCATCCAGGACTCCAGTGAAGTGGGCCGAAGAGACCCTAGACCAGCTAATACACATCCTGTCCAACCTGCCAGTGTTTGGTTATCCTGATTTCGACCTCCCTTTTGTGCTCCATACAGATGCATCAGAACAGGGGCTGGGTGCTGCCGTGTACCAATGCCAGGGAGAAAAGCTCAGGGTGCTCGCCTACGGGTGCAGAACGAAACTACAACTTTCACTCAGGCAAGCTCGAATTTCTGGCTTTGAAGTGGGCCATAAGTGAGAAATTTTGAGTTCATTTGTTCTATGCGCCCCACTTCATCGTCTACACGGATAACAATCCGTTAGCCTATGTGATGAGCACCACTAAGTTAAATGCTGTTGGCCACTGATGGGTGGGTGAGCTTGCTGACTTCCGGTTTGAAGTAAAATATCGACCAGGAAAAACAAACACTGACGCTGACACTCTTAGACATTGACATGTAATCAGGTGAATAGTGTCTCTGTCACTCCCACGTCACACATCACCACCTATTTTACTGATTTCGGTGAAACGGATCATATTTTGTTGACAAATAGTTTTCTGGTTTTCCCTCCCTGACGTCCTCCGGCTGCTCCTCATCAATTCTGTGATTTGCAGAGTCCCCCCCCGTGCACTCCTGGATGCGCCTTGTCAACACCCCGCTCCCGAGGCGCCCGCTCCGCTAACTTAATGAGCGGTATCGAAAATTTGCGAGTTTTTTTTCTTTTTCGGGCGCTCCTGCGGCCCCCACGGAGAATGCGCCCTGGGCGGCCGCCCACATTGCCCATAGCTAAGACCGGCCCTGTTTGTACCACAGGTGTTCTAGATAACGAGGAAGAAGAGGTTTTCAGGGGTCCAGGGGTCAGGGGAATGCTGACGGGGGAGTGGAGCTTGTATCGTGCCAGAATCTGAGCTGGATGAGCAGCCAATGTAGGCTCAGCAACCTCTACAGACATAATGACGGAAAAAGGTCAAAGGTGACATTGACGGCGAAGCTAAGAAGAGAAAATGAGTGAGTGAGCAAGAAACAGATCGACAAGAGACTAGGACTGACTTTTAGTCGTTGGAAAGAACTTTAAGTAATACAATCGTAACAAATACATGTGTACAGCTGCCCATATTTACCACAGCAGTATTACATTCGAGGGCACTAAATCAGAAAAATACTCTATGCAGTGTTGCTTTCAGGTGTAACACATACATAGTAAATATCTGGTTCTTCAGTCTGTGGGGAAGACTGGGTCTAGAGTTAGGTCAGCTATATTCTGAAAATGCGAATTAAAGGTTAGATTTAGAGTTAGGAGTTGCTTGACCACATCAGTCTCAATCGGTGTCCAAAGTCACCTGTTGCACAAGTCTTCTCTAATACACTATGCAACCTTTTCAATTAGGCTGAATATCTAGCCTTTTATCCAAGTGGATTTTTTTTTAATAAAGCATAGTGTACTGATGCTGGACTTTAGCACACTTGCATAGAATCCCACACTGTGTGCATATTCAGAGTAAAAAAAAGTATCCATAGTCACTGTCATGAGGCTATTTAAAAAGCCTGCCTGCCCTCACAGGTGTTTTTAGCTGTACACCAAAAGCCTGTTGGTCATCTTTAGTTGAACAATACTTGTGTTATTCCAGGTAGTTGTTTAAAGTTTAGCACACTTTACTTTCTGCTGGACCACTCGCTCCCATAACTCAATGCAATCTATCTCATTAAGTGTTTCTTTCATTGGCCTGAAATTAGGGGTCCACTTTGCATATTCACACACACACACACACACGCACACACACACACACACACACACACACACACACACATATATATATATAGCATGTACCACAGCACTTGTAAATTAAGATTGAACTGTTTGTGGTTTCAGGTCTACGTAATTCATCCCTCCCGTCATTCATACCTCAGGTTGTCAAACTGGTGACGTTTAGCCGACAATCTAGGGGCCTTTTGGGAAATATTGGTCCTCAATGGCCCTGAAAACAGAAATGATGTTCCCAAATCAAAAAAAAAAACCATTGCATTTATTTTTTTCAGTCTAGACAAATGGAGTGAATCACACAGTCCACTGTTGAGCAAGGTCATGTTTAAGGCTAGATTTGTAATAATTTGCTTTGTTACAAATGTGTGATTTTTAATTAAAGTTCATGATCATTAGTTCTTGATAATCATTGAATTAGCTTTACCTTTAACACACTGAGATGAAAGATATGACTTTCCTGGACATAATTACAACTTGGATGTTGATTAGGACTGGGCAAAACTTACAATACCAGTAGTCAAAAGTGCTTAATTCAGTACCTGGTGTCGAAGATGCCATTGACCTTGTAAACACAGTGCAGCTGTCCACCCCGTTAGGTTTTCTCTCTGCTTGATGAGGTTCATTATCATACTTGCTCAGTTCTTAAATAATTCTTCTGTATTTTATTCATGTTTGTCAGATGCCACAGGTGTGTAGTATAGCCATGTTTTCAACATTTTCTCTCGGCACGCTGAACTGCCAACCTACTGTATATACACCATGCTCAACTTTACCACAACAGTCTCTATAAGGCTGCTCACTGCTAGCTGTAGCTGTGATAGTAGGGAATCACATGTCGACTTAAATCAAAGAACACCTGTATTGTATTGATTCAGCTGCAAGTAAAACCAGCCATCCATCTATCCATTTTCCCTAACCGCTTATCCTTATCAGGTTCATGGCGAGCTGGAGGCAATCCCAGCTACTATTGGTCAAGACACAGGGAACATCTTGGACAAGTTTCCAGTAAAACCATACAGATAATACTTTCTTTCTAAATTAGGGCACACAAAGGGTGACATGCAGGTTGAATGGAGAAGTTCCAATACAACTTGGTACTGGGTTTTTCAGTTGATACCTTAAAGGTACCACTTACTAATTCTATCACTATAAGTACCGGTATGTAAGCGTATCTGCCATAAACGGTTGATCTAAACAAGAAATAATTGTGGACCATGGATGTGTAGTGTTTCATCATCAGCTGGTTTTCCCAACATGTTTTATACTTTGAAGTAATAGTAAGGATCATTGTGAGATTGTGGGTTGTCACATTTGTTTCAGGTACAGGAATATGCTGCGCTTGTATCTATGATAGCTACTAAAGGTTTGCTGCAGTATATCAAAGGGCCTGTGATCTAAAAATTCCCATTCTAATAACATTCCATTGGGTTAAAGGTATTTTTTTTCTTGCTGGCTTGCTGTTGAATCACAGTGTGTGTTTGAATAAATGGGCAATATTCAACAGCAAACATAACAGCTTTGTGGTCATCGATTCAGTCACCGCTGCACAAACATACAGCCATATATTCCATGAAAATGGAGCGCATTGTTACTTTCAATTGGCTTTAGAGTTCTGAGGAACTTAAAACTTTGATTTCATAACCCGCCCCCTCACCTCACAGCCTCAGACACACAGGCACACACACTAACACACACAGAGCCCAGAGGGAAACAACAGGATGCCGGAGAACACTGCATTTGCAACTGGAGCAGACACAGTTCGCCCGACAGGATTTTCTCCAAATCCTTCAATTGAATTTCTCCCTCCCGCGAGGGGAAGATGCTGCTCCCTTTCTAGCCCAATATCCCCGAGCAAACACTTGCATCAGCTGTTTGTGTTTGCCAATACATTATGACTATGAATATTTTAAAGGCGAAACAGGGTTTGCTTTCTGTAACACTTGTCATTTTGAAAAGGAACCAGTGTTCAGGATTGATTCAAACTCACATGATTACGTGGTTTGTTATAATAAGGATTGTCAAATTATTCAATATTAAATGAGCAGGTGAGTTATTGATCCAGAAATCTGTCTCTTTCTCTTTCTTTTTGTTTTAGTCAAATAAGTTTTAGAATATCAATATCAACTAGCCACAGATGGATGAAACAATAGTTTATTTATGGACTAAAACATTTATCCCTGTTCATAACAGTGACTTATCGCAGACTTAGCAAGGATATTTGCTTTAAGAATGTCCCAGAAGCCTCATTAAAATTTGCTTTGAACCTTGCAAGAATTTAAATCATGCTTCTTCTTCTCTGTTTAAAAATGAATTCACTAAAGTGAAGTCACCACAGTGGGATTCACTTACAGTATAGCACAGTAGCTGCTGCAAGTGGAAGTGATGGTATACATAATGGTCTGTTTTGAAATCTCTCAGTGCTGCTGAGGACACAATGAAGCACACCGTTATCACTTATTTCTGTGTGCTTCCATTGTACTTGATGTCTATCAGCCGTGTTATTGATGAGTGGAGCGCCGCAGATGTTTAGACGGGCGTGAGCCGCACGCATCCCTCCATCAAATTCAGCCGTGTTGACTTGAGCTGATATAAATTGAGTGAACGCAATTGATTTTGGGCATCTGCCTTTCAGCGAGGGGAAAGTTAGTGAAAAGGGGAAGAGACAGCAGCACCTCTGTGCAGCGAAGAGGAGGAAGAAATGTGTGTGAGAGCGATAGAGACAGACAGATGGTGTTGCAACACAGGAGCCTGCCCTAATGTAGTTTAGTTCAGCCCTTATCACCGCTGGCAGCGTTTTGGCACAATTTAAACAGATAGAGGGAATAGTAAACACAGCTAAGCTTTAAAAGATTTATTACAAATTTCACAACACATTAGCAGCATTAACTTTGTCGAACAAGTAGTGTTAAATTGCACATTTTCTTGAGATTGTATCAGTTTTTTAGCAATGGTAAATTAAGGATATGACTGCAGTGCAATATTCAATTTAAATTCTTAGTTTTTTAGCCATGCTCGTGGTGAGGCTTTAGGGATGGCAATGTCAGTCTGACAGTCAATCCAACACTTTGGTCTAGACGGGAATACTGTATCTCCCTTATTATTGGATGTACTGGCGTGGGATTTTTTTTACAGATATTTATGTTCCCTACAGGATGTTTTTGGATTCAATACTTAGACTGTGCAAAACTAACATTATTCCCCCCAGCCTCACCTATATTTACTGATAATTAGTAAATGTACAAATTCTAACATGCTAAGCAGGAATGCTGAACATTACCTTCAAACATCAACAGTGTGTATGCTGTTTCCATTCAGCCTAAACCTCTGATGTGCCTCAGAGAGCTGCTAGCATGGCTGTAGAATTTAAGTGCAACACGCCTCAGTCACTTTGTGTCACATCATTTGATGCTTGTAGCAAACAAGTCCTTCAAATTAAACAACAAAATGTGTCACTGGTCCAGGGCCATCAAAAAACGACACATTTCTGAGGCGCTTTCTGATCTGCTGTCAAAAAGCAGTGTTCATTGTCAGTGCAAATTTCCATTTAAAACACAAGTTCTGGCACAGATGATTATACTTTGGTTTAAAATTATTATGTTAAGATTCAAAGGCTTTCATCATGATTGCAGTAGCAAACACTTGGGTATTTTGATGGAACAATCATGGTCATGATTAAAAGAAACCGACATTGACTGTTCTAAGAAATGACTTGCTGAAAAGGCGATGTTTTTCTCAGAAGGAGTTGAAAAGGTAGCACTGTAGTTTGGATGCTCAGATTGCTGGCTTGACTTTGAGAAAGTACATCAAGACACCACTGGTGCACTGGTTTACAAAGGAAACAATGAAGAAAAAATTTGTTCTTGAATGAAAAATAGGACACAAGAGTTTTTATCCTCTGGGAAATATCTGTCTCTGTAGCTACAGTACTAACTGCTCAATGTTTATCAGCTAGTCTCAGATAATGACCTGAAGCTCACTATAAAGCTCTGTAAAGCCAAGATGCAGATTCAGTTCATAATTGTTTTTTTGTTACATTGTTTTCACATTTTCATTTAATAGATTATTGCCACTTTAACAGCTTTAATGTATTTAAGACCAACCATACAAATTCATTCATAATAAACCACACAAACAAACAAACATAAAGCATTTAAGTCAGCAGGTCTGTCCAATGATATAATACAATAATAAAACATATTACTAATATTGTACAGCAATAAATGGTGTTTCAATGGAGCTCTGAAGAGGAGAAAGGTGCTCTACAGTCCCTCTTTCATAGTTAACATTTCCTGGCTATTTATTTCTGCTCATCCTGATTTATACACATTCAGTATGTCAATTCAGCCTACGATACAAAATGTCAAAACATATTGAACAAAATTCTGATGAAGCGAGGTCATCTTTTATCACCCACATTATAACAGAGATCATTTCCTGCAGGAAAAACGAGTACCGCTGTAACGCCTGTACAGATTGCTCCGGTATGTTTCTTGAGGCACAGTTTGCTATCAACAGAAGATATTTATAGCTGTCCACTAACTCAATTTCCTTGCCTTCGATTACAGTGGGCGGTAATCCTCTAAAACTTATTGCTATGTCCTTAGTCTTTAAAATGTTGAAGTCAAAGAAGAATTCATCACAGCACGGCACAAAGTCATCAGTAACATGGCCGCATCCATCCATCCCCTTAACTGCGAACAGCCAAGGAGGATCCCTGCAGTCCACAAAATGACTTCCACAAATTTCACGTTCATCATTTCTTTACACTAAATAGGCTGCATGTCATCAAATATTCACAGTAAAGTGCTGCTGCTCTCCTCAACACCAACACACTTTTATAATCATTATATTTTATGGGGCTTACTGATGGTACATCGCTCCATGTACCAGTGTTACCTGACAGGGCTTTAAGAGTAATATCATCTGATTTGATTTCTAACACAGCATATTAAAGTCACATAACAGCACTAATTATCAGATCACAGCTCTTAGAAATTTAATTTGGTTTCTAACTTTCCATCTTGCTGCATAAGTTAGTGTATGTATGTTCCTGTGATGTTAAAAGATATTCTATGAAGTTGTTTAAGCTAAAAATGAAATATGTTTTTGAATTGGAGTTCTCAGACCTTTTTTGTCTGCGAGTGGAAACAAAGCTGATGAGAGCAGTGAGAGTGAACCAAAACAGTAATGGCAGGCCATCAAATCAAAACAATGAGCTAAAAGATGATAAAATGCCCTATAGAGCTGAAAGGAACAGCACAGTTCATTTGAGCCATTGTTAATATAAAAATAATGATTAGTGCAGCTTTAAAACATGATTGGTGCTGCTGGTTGTGTACATTAACAGGACGACAAACATGAGGAGAGAATATTTATTTTTCATCTGGATTGTGACATCAGGAGATGCTGCTGTAACATGTTTTTTTTTTGTTGTTGTTGTTTTTTTCTCCTGCCACTGAAAAGGGCACAAATGTGTGGAAAGTTTCAGCTTTAATACCACGGTAGTAAAGAAATATGTCAGTTAAGGTACATGGTAAGATTCCATCGACAGCTCACAACAACAACATGTTTGTTTCTTTGCAGCTCATCTGACAGCTCGGCTGGCTCCCCAGCTCCCGCTGTCTCTCGGAGGGGAGGAAGGGACAAAAATGATTATTTCTCATGGCACTGAGTAATTGGTTATATTCAGTGTATATTTGTATGCCAGAATGTTTTAAACGTTATTTCTGATTGTGCAATGCACTTTAATGTGTGTGACACCTGACACAGATTGGTTATTAGATTTACATGTCATGTCTGACAGGAGTTGATTTTGTGACAATATGTCAGTGCACCTAGACAGCAGGATGTAGAGACTGTAAGGGAATACATCTTGATGGCAAATCCATAACATCAATAACTAATCATGTAATAATAAAGACAATGAAAGGAAAATGAGACTTCAAGAAAAGTAACATCATCAATCATTTCATCAAATGACCGGTACTGATATAAGTTTATGGTGAAGTGACAAAGCCGTCTTCTCTTTTGATTATAAAACAAAACCAACATGAGCCTTCTCATATTCTTCTCATATTCAATTCTCTTCAGAAAGCACCAGAGAACACAAAAGTATCATTCCTCCTTGAAACATTCTTGATTGATAAGATGCAATATGTCATTACTCAGAATCTGAGTGCAGTCATCTGGCGACCATGATTCCTCCTTTCAGAGGAGCCAGAGTGAGCAAGATATTAAAATAGTTTGAATCATTTTTATTGGGATCGTATATGTTCGCCAGATTGAGAGAATGTCGAAACGAGGAATTAATAAATCTTCCTCCAGGATCTAATGCTGTCTCATTTACCTTGAAGGGAATTGATTTATGAATGAATGTAATTACAGCATGGGTAGCTGCAAAGACTGGTCCTTAACACATTCTGTCTGTCTTGTTTGTGTCTCCTGGAGTCCCATACTCTGTTATTTTACCTCGATAGTAGTAATTAATGAATCTGCAAGCTGTATAGAGTGTGCTGAGAATGTTCAAATATTTAATATGTTCTGACAGAGTAATTGCAAAGGAAAGCGCTTTAACAATATCACTGTGTATTTTCGGGTAACTTCTGTATTTTTTCACCTGCACCTTATTTTCCCATGTTTTTGTTTCTAAGTGAGTAATGGGGACAACAGCTTTTGAATTTGTTTCAGTATCGAGCGAGAGTGCTGCAGCTTCTAAATGTCCATTAAAAGTCCTTGTTTTTGCCACTGACAGGATTAGATTGTTTGTGCTGGTCCTGTAAGTTGTGGTTTAAGGAGTGTGTCTAATTTCCCTCTTATATTAAGCTAGCCTAACCGGCTGCTGCCAATGGACAAATATGTGGTGTGGTATTGATCTTCTCATCTAACTCTAGGGGGGTTAAGTGAATAAAGGAATTTCCCAAAAGGTCAAACCATTTCTTTAATCCTAAACCACAATCTTTCCTTCTGTTTTATGCCAAAATTTAACCAAACTTCAGCTACATCAGAAAAGGCTTGACAAGAGTGTCAGATCAGAAGGAAACTGTGCATTTTCTGTTTTTAATTTGGAGGACAAACTTCCATTCTATGTTTGGATGAGGGCATTTTTCTCAAAGGACGATAGAGACAAAAGCAAAAGATAAAATGAGTATCTGAGGATTACCACATTATTGCCTCAGCAGAATGTAAAAATGGTTGCACATCATGCACCATTAGCTATTATTCTCCCATCATTTGCACCCAAGCTGATGACTTCGAACCAAAGTCTCATCTACTGGGTACAATAGTTTGAGTTGCCTCGTAAGGCTGATGAGTTGGCTGGATGCACTGGGCTCCAGCAGAACCCATTAGGATAACTGTGCCAGTTTACAACATCTCTAAAAGCACCTAAAATAACCACATGATGCTCACACTGCAGCGGCCTGGAGATGATACATTTTGTAATACCAGGCGGACAGATGAGGTGCTAAATGGTTGGAAATGATTGTAAATGCACTACAAAACCAAATTTACATGTGTATTAGACTAGCTGGAGGCAATTAACATGTGGGTGATTCACACAAATGGGTGCCATTCAGGCCTTATCATTTTACACGAGAAAACAAGTTCATAATTTCATTTCGGATCACTGCATCTGATAGAGGATGGGTTTATTGTGCGAGGTAAACACACTTCAAACACACAACACATCTTCTCTCACCTGAGGCATAAAACTGCAATCATTATCAGGCACTGCTCTCTGACAAGGACACTGTTTGAGTTCAACCCTGTCACGGACAACATGGAGCCTGTCTGATTATGATTAGGGAAAGTAATCAGAGGTAATTGCAGTTCTGTCAAACTATTCCTGCTGCACATCTCTCTTGGTCATGACTTTCAGGTAGAAAATTAATCTGAAAACTTAAACCATTTATCCTCTTGAGCATGTCACGACATTAAGGTGTGTTATCTTCAAAAAGTGGCATTATGACAGGAATTCACATTTTTTGTCATCTAGTTAATTGAATGATCAACATAAATAACATTTTGTTCCTTCAAATATATTTTGTGGGGTTTGTCAGTGACATCTTTAACTGACATCATGGCAGACAGGCAAAATTGCTTTCTTGTATCAGACATCAGTAATTGCATGCATTTACAGTATGTGGAAGTCATTTTGAAGTATAAAAGTATTACTGGATGATTGCGGTGGCTGCATATAAACTTGTTTACTGTGAACTGAAAATTCAAATATTCAAAATAAATGTCTCCAAATGTTATCCTTGACATTCACTTTTTTTCTTTTTTTTTTACATTGCTGCTGGTGTTGACAGGTATATAAATGATGTTGTCGTAGGAATGTGTGTGTGCCAAGACCAGTGGTGTCTTCTTAAATTTTTTGTTTGAACTTTTCCCCATGTTTTGTGCTTGTGATTTCTTTGTATTTGATTTGTTTGACCTTGGTGTTTTTTTTATTTAACACATTCCTGTGCTCTGCATGGTAAAATTAGTTTTTGTCTGGTGGCTTTGAACAGAGCAATATAACGGCTGTTAATGGGTTAAACATCAGTATTTTTATATTAACAATGAATCAAATCTGTGTTTGGGCTCATCGTTTTTTAGGTTCATAACGTTACTATTAAAAAGTAAATATTGGACTTTGATTTGTGGCTTAGATGGAAATCCAGCTGCAAATGAATGCTGTTCCATATCTGCTGGATCTGTAAGGTCCTGCAGGTATGGTGATAACAGGTCTATGTTGTGTTACCTTTTTGCACTGCCCCTAGTTGCCAAAAAATCCATTAGTGCTGCTTTAATTCAATGAAGTCAGAGGGCCGGAACGCTCCCCCCAACCCTCTCCTCTATTCTCCTCTCAACATGTTTCACAGAGGGCTGGGGCTTACAGAGAGCTGTAAATTTCTCACATTTTGTGAAGCAGGAAACACTGTGCCCCAGATACACCAGTTCCCATTTTAACCTCTCAGCATACCATGTAGCAACAGAATCGTTCAAGTCAACTGTTATTAGCATTACAATGACCTCAAATATTAAATGCGTAATATAGTCTTGGAAAAGGTCCAGACAGCTCTGTCATAGACTGGTTACCTGGACCGGGTGTACTCCACCTCTCGCCCAGTATGAGCTGGGACAGGCTCCAGCCCTGTGTATTCCTGAAAAGGTTAAGCAGGTATAGATAATGGATGGATGAATGGACAAGGTCAAAGTGAGTCTGGCTACTTATTTCCAGCTGGGGAGATTAAACCGCAGCCATGCATATTGTTGCTGTCATGTAAAAACCTGAAATTTGAGGGATTTTCATGCTTAGTTGAAGGATTACATGCTGCTCTACTGGCTGAGGGATTTCTTTAACCTCTTCCTCGGCTTAAAATTCATCTAGATACTGTCACATCTACATACATGTTCAACAAGCTGAACAAAAGGTGTTTGGACATAATAGATTTTTCACATCAACACTTATATTTTTGCATTTATTGTATCTATACTAACAAAAATCATAATCTGGACAGTAGGAAGGGTCCACCAGTGTCTCATCTGAGCCTGCAGTTTAAATTATTTCTCACCTGTTAATAAGATATCTGGGCACACTGTGTCTGTGCATTTTCATCATTTGCAGGAAAAACAGTGTTGTCTGTCAGGGCTGAAGACACATCTTTAGAATTCCATATGTTGTAGCAGATGGAGGGTTCAACTCATTTGACCCTTTTCTGCCTGGATGGGTTAACCACTGTCTATTTAGAGTTGTTTTTTATCAGTTACACAGTGACAATGTAAGTATTTCTTTAGAAGGCCCTGCCAGGGACATTTGTTGCTATAGAAGAAAATATAAGCATATTTCTTTATTCTTAAATTCAAGAAGCTTTTTCTGATGGAAACCAAAGTGGTTTGTGTGCTTTGATAACAGCCTGAGGTCGTCACCTAGAATGGTTTACCAGCAGTTTTGAAGGAGTTCCTATATATGCTGAGCACTTGTTAGCTACTTTTCCTTCACTCTGTTGTCCAACCTATACCAAACAATCTCAATTGGGTTTAGGTCAGGTGACAGTGGAGGCCTAGTCATCTGACAAAACACTCCATCACTTTCCTTCTTGATCAAATAGCTCTTGGATAGATGGGAGGTGTGTTTTGGGTCATTGTTCCTGCTGAACAAATGATGGTCGCACTGCTCAAACCAGCTGGGATGGCATATTACTGTAGAATACTATAGTAGATATGCTGGTTAAGCGTGCTTACCCCTGTGTGCTCAAGGCTGAAGGAAATGTCATGTTTTGCAGGTATTTGATCATCAAACAAAGTAATGCACAAATTCAAGTCGTTATTCATCATCCTGTGCAGGCCATACACGACTGTATGATACCAGTATCTTGCCAATCTAATATAGAATAGCTGTTGAGATGTTTCAATTGGGAGCAAAGTTGTGGACAACTTTACAATTACTAGAGCAATGTTGCAAGAGAAATGACATTTCTCAGTATTATTTCATTTATTTTGATCCCTGTTCCTGGTCTCAGTGTAGTTTTTCCATCTCGAAAAGTCAATGTTTGATTATCTTTGTCTTGTCCTCAGTCAACATCCTTTTTCGTCTTCTGTTATTCTCCGTCACCGTAGCAGTGCCTGAAAATGACACAAGTGACACAATCATTATTTGGCTTAGTCCGTCACTGTTATTCAAAATGGTCGCTCCTTAAATTTCCTTTTCAAATAAAACTGTCTGACTTAATACTTCTTATTATGCTTTAATATCACGTGGTAATAAAACTATAGGAAGCCTGTGCGTTCTCTTGGTCCAAAGAGAAAACTAAACTTTGTGTTTGATGCCAAATCTCAGGTGTACACCCAAACAGCAAGTGCATGCCAAACACAAGTATTTTCATTATTAAGTCAGTCAGTCTTGTTAATTGACCAAGAGTCTGGCTCACTTAGGCCTGCTACACACTCATTGGATACCTTTATTGCTATTCATACGCCCTGTTCCCTGTTATTGATGTTGAAAGCCTCTGAACAACTACTGACACCCAGAGGGGACTGAAGGTCATTAGGGATTATGTTAAACACCCAAACAAATCACAACTGTGTGTCTACAAAGACATCTCATCTCATTCACATGCCTCATTACGGTCTTCAAGAGGCTTTATTAGAGCATTGAATCGACATCATGAATTGACTCAAGTGCAACCAGTTCTTTACACAACAGAGAGATTTTTAAGGGTACCATGAACGATGGAGACAGGTTGGTGCCAGACTGTAAGGAACTGACAGGCATCCAACTTATATTACATATTTTTTTCACCTGACCTTGCATTTATGAAGTGCATTATTAACATTAACATTATAGATGCATGCTGCTGCACCCACACAACCATATACATAAATGATCCACAGGACAAAATCAGTTAATTAGATTTTTGTAAGTTTGTAGGCGTAAACTACAGTATACCACCTTTAATTATAAAAGTGTACAAAACAGGAGAGACATTTGACACATAGGTGGATTCATCAAATCTCCACTAATAGAGCTTAATTTTCTCAAGACAACTTTTTTCCATTCCTTTCGCAGTTTTCCAGGGAGATCGTGCGCAACAGCTGGCTGCAAATGCTGACTCTACCAACTGAGCAGCATTGCACATCTGTGGTCAGTTAAAATGTGGTCAAAAGTGGCTGGCTATGTAACTTTTTAAATGAACTACTGTGAAACATGTACATTATTGATTGAATTATACATTGTTTTATTGAGTGTATTGATTTAAATGAATGTTACATCAAAATGAGATAGAAGCAGATTATGCTTATAGAACTCATTACTCAAAAGTGTTTTGTGCGTTGCACATCTGCCCATTTGAACCTTCCAAAAATGTTATATTATAATTGTTTATTTATTTTTGGGGCATTTTGTGCCTCTAATGGGTTACTGATGTATGCAGATAACAGGACACTGGTGAAGATGAAAGAAAGCAAGATGTGTATGGGACATGTTGTGGCTCATGATCGTGCACCTACATGTATGCCACCAAGGTAACCCCACAAACAACCTAATATCACCTCAGTGATACATACTGTACCTACATAGGAGAGTCTGCCAGATGGTTGGGTGGTCTCCAGTTAATATATAAGAATATTGCCATATGTATGCATCTGTCTCCTTGGTGTTAAAACAGCATGGACCAAAAGATGAGTTTGTCCAATTTTTATTCTTGAAAGACCTTCAAGATTTTCATTTGTTTCTGTGTACGTGCTAAAAATGATTGAATGGTTCAGTCAGTTGGAAGGAAACAAACACAACAGATGCAAAGGCCCAACAGAGCATCACTTGGCTCAACAAATCAACAACTTCCTCCTCAGCAGATCCATTTCATGGGCTATATCCACACAGTAAACTTCATTCCACTTTTTACTGGAACTTTAGATGGTGAACACATCAAACAAAATATCTCACAGAGAACAACAAGGAGAGAAACAAAGAGTCTGACTTGCAGATTTGTATATAATTACTTCTGAAATCTAGACTGACTGAAAACGTATCAGTCTGGAATTGGTAAGGATACATAGGCCTGCATGATGCAGAAAGATATGAAAATGGAGTGAAAAGGCAGGAGGTGCTTTGTTTGTTTGTGTGTGGGCGAACTTGTTTAAAGGCTCCCGGTTGGGCTGTGACGTACTGGCTGGCTGAGAGTCGTCCTCCTAGCAGCAGCCTGCCAACATGCCTCAGTGGCAAAAAAGAAAAAAAAACAGCAGCACTGGAAACAAATGGCTCTTCAGAGGATGATAAACAGTCTTGCTAGTAAGCACTCTACAGCTGAACAGTGAAATCAGCCAGATCTGAAGAACGTTCAAAGTTCACATGTTGCTTTATTGTGTGAGTCATCTTTTTTTTTGGAGGCCAGGTGAGCTCTTGAGAAAGTTAAGAAGATGTTTCTATTTTATAATACCGCCTTCAGGATTTTCTGTGGTTTTGTGTTATACTGTAGTGTATGAATTTCCAGTGGATTGGAAGAAAAAGGGTTTCATTTTGAGATCTTGGTGTTATTGTCATGTATTGTGATAAAGTCTGCTGTCACTGCCTTTGAGTGATGCCAAAGGGTCATGGAGGACAACTGTACAGCACTTCAGCAATGATGACCTAACAGAGGTGTTAAATTACTCTTTTAAGTCTTAGTATTTCAAAAAAGTCATGGCCGTTTCTGTTAGTAGCTGCTAACCTGTGTGTCCATCCATCCATCCATCCATCCATCCATCCATCCATCCATTATCTGTAACCGCTTATCCTCATCAGGGTCACGGGGAGCTGCAACCTATCCAAGTGGAGGTGGGGTACACCCTGAACAAGTCACAGCTTATCACAGGGCACATAGAGACAAACAACTATTTGTGCTTCTGTAACTCTATTTTTTCCTGTAAATCACATCATCAGTCTCTCTGTCTGTCTGTCTGACTGTCTGTTAGATAGTCAGTCCATCACTTGGATTACTGTGACATTTATACATTCACGATCCCCAGAGGATGAATCCTAATAAGGTTGGTGATCCCCTGAATTTTCATCTAGTGTCACCAGCAGATTAAAGTCTTATCCAGTGAATTATCTTAACATCTATGTCGGAGGGCGGTAAATCATGCCAATACTGACAGCATCAACAGTGAAAAAAGAAAACAGAAAATTTTGAAGTTGTTTTTTATGAAACTGGTTGAGACTGCTAGAAGAAGAAATGGAATTAAGAAAAATAAATAAACCTTTAAACCTTTTTTCTAAAATGAACCATATGTTCTTTTCCCATCTATTTGAAATGACAAGAGAAAATGTATTTCTAACATTACAGTATAATATTATATTATTCTTATCTGATTTGATAGTCAGTTGTTGACTACATATAACTATATACACTATATGGCACTAATGTAAGTTAGACATTATGATGTTCAAGACCAGGAAAGTTTCTCTAACTGGACCACTGGACTGACATAAAATGTAGTTCTATTTCTACAATTAAACATTAACATGTTATAACACAGAACACAGCCACACTGACTCTTATACACTCATGTTTATATTAAAATATCATCATGAAAGCAGTTACACAGTAATTACAGTCTCCTCTGTTTTTATCATGCACGAGAAGAAAAAAGCGAACAGCATTTCTTCAGATAGATTTTACTCAGAAGTCTGTCTTTTCTTCTGCTGCACTGTATCTAATGGAAACAGAGAAAATCCCCTTGAAATCCTCTTTTGGCACTCGCAGACATTTCGGTGGCTTTGCTCCAGAGCAGACATACTGTTGTTTAGACGTCACAAACAGCCCAGCGGCACACAGTACTGTATTTCATTTTTTCATGTGAATTCATGTGTTGTCCTTCAGGATCAGTACATATGTGCGTATATACAGTGACAAGTTACAAAGTGAAGGAAAACCCTGCAGATAAAGTGTCTTAGTAATTTGTTGGGCCACGATGAGCTGCCAAAAAAGCTATAGTGCACCTCGGCATCAAAGCTACAAGTGTCTGATCTCTACTGGAGGTAGTATCACACATACAAAGCATTTACTCGCTCTTCAAACCACTCAGTGACCCCCTCGTGCCCTATGGAGGGCACCTGCATTCCTTATGTTTCTCCTGTCATTTAATCAGCTCAATGCCCAATGTAACAGTTTGCTTCCCAAAAGAGGAAAAATTAAAAGATTAAATATTCCATTGAGTCAATGTCCTCACAGTGAGGCGTGATGGGTGAAAATACTGTTTTTGAAACACACCAAAATACTCAGAAAACCGTAAGTGACCCGAGATCGTGACTGAACCACAACAGTGCAAGTGAGCTCTAACTATTTTGGGAAACAGTTGATCTTTGACCTGTATGCAGTCTTCCTTAGTGGTCAGATTGAAGAGGTTTAAACTGTGATTTTTCAGTCCATATTATGTTCAGCTGATATTCAGTGATCTAATTCCAGTAGTGCTAACCATAGACCAAACCTCTGTTCCTATTTTGAATTTTTAAGAATAGCTGTGATAAAGCAAAGCAGCTTGTTCGAAGCATCACTGTGAACATGACACTGAAACAGGAACCTGTTGATGCTAAACATCTGATTTCTTTTAAAATGATTTCTTACTTTTGCTCAGTTCCTTTCTACTCTTTCAGTTGTCAGTCTGGTTAAACCGTTATACAGCGCTGCTGTAGAACAACTGGAACAACAAAAAAGAATATTTCCAAGAAATTAATACAAACAATTACTAAAAATCAAATAGAAGAACATATACCAGAGATTCAAAAAAGTAAAAAGTGAAACTGAAACAAAGGCTAAAACATTACTCCAAATAGTAATTTAAAATCCTAATATAGGTCTTTGATTCTTAAAAACACAGAGAAGGGGCGGCGTTTAGCTTGGTTGGTAGAGCAGCCGCCCCATGTGCGGGGACTCCTTGCTGTGGAGACCCAGGGTTTGAATCCGACCTGTGGCTCTTTCCCATGTGTCATTCCCCGTCTCTCTCTCTCCCTGCATTCCTGTCGCTCTTTAGCTGTCTCTATCAGAAATAAAGCTTAAAAAGGCCACAAAAAAAAAAAACAACAACACAGAGAGAGCTTGATATTGTAACATTCAGAGGGAGTGAGTTCCACAGTTTAAGTGCATAAAAACACAAGGTACTATATACATATTACTGGTACTTTAAATATAAATATATACAGTATATATACAGTATATATCATTGTCTGATTAGAACAGTTTCCTCTTTACTTGAGCTCTACATGAGTACTTACATGAATGTTTGCTCATAGAAATGTCACGGTACAACCATTAACATGGATGATACAGACCTCATGCGTGTTTGCGAGCTGAAGCGCCTGTATGTCAGCATGCGTGTGTCTGTGGGATGATGATTGATGATTACCGTCATGATAAAAGTAGTAATCACCCTGCCAGCGAACTGAAGGCACAGTGGTTGCTGTTTATTTATTTTTTTAAAGCGGTACGTCCTGGTGTGTGTGGGTTCGCAAAAATGGATGACATTTGTGTGTGTTCCTCATCAACACCCCCTCGCCCAACTGTCTATCCATCAAGATGTTGTATGGCACAATGGTGCTTATGCGTGCATGTGTGTTTGTGTGTGGCCTTAGGGCCACCGTGCGTTGTCTGCTACTACAGCATAGTGTGTGAGTGCGTGTGAGAGGCTCGAGTACATGAGCTACCAAGCATGTGTGACATCTTAAATTAGACAACGTTCCTGGCCGCAAAACCGCTCAACCCTGCCAAACACAACACAGACAGCACCATCCATGTGTGGCAGACTATGATGACAAGACACACACACACACACACACACACGCACACACTCATGCAGACATGGTGACTCATACATCTTAATTAGAAGCTAAGCAGCAGCGTGTTAGCATTAGCGAGGAGAGGCGAGCCTGTCACCGGCAAATGAGAGGGGGCACGGATACGTGCGTGGCCACACACAGTTATGCATACAAAGCAAATGCATGGCTTAAAGTCCAATTAATTCAATACCTGAGGAAGACTCAGACGTGTGTGTGTGCGTGTGTGTGTGTGTGTGTGTGTCCAGGACAGCACACATGCTCTACTATACTCGTAAACACACTGATATAAACTTTAAAAAGTGAAACAGTAGTATGAAAGAAAAGTAAGGACAGAATCTGCTATTATTGTGTGTGAGTGTGTGTGTGTGTGTTTGTTTGTGTGTGTGTGTGTGTGTGTGTGTGTGTGGCCTCACTGCTGTAAAGCCAACACTCCTAACTCGATCTGAAAACCCTACCAAGACCCTGTTGTTTGGTTTGATGGTGTCACTGGTCAGTGGCATTTAACGAAGTTCAGGAAAACACACACACACGCACACACACACACACGCAGATGGTGGCATTTGGTCAGAGTTGCGCGGGGGTTTTGGGGAGGGGTGTTCACTGACGTTCCTGTTGCTACGGGGACAAAGTGACCTTAAACAGCCTGTAGTGAGCGATGTACGGGGTAGTTTCCGGTGACTGATCAGCTCACCTTAACGTCAAACGCACGCACACACACATGCACACAGACACACACAAAAACACGCCATTGTTGAGTATTTTAACCAGAGATACCTCACTTTATCCATTACATGTCAGGTCCTCATTCCCGTCCTCTTTAGTCCTCAGATCCCCCCACTGCACTAGCTACATCACCTACGATCTAATCCACTTTCAGTCCTATATCCATCATCTTCCATCCTTTCTTCTTCATGTGCTATTCTCTTCTCCACGGCTTCCATCCATCCCTCCCTCCCTCCATGTTCTTCTGTCCATACATCCCTACCCTTTACTCCAGCTTATTTTTCAATCTCACAGTCCATATACCCTGTCCAGCACCTCCAATGTCTCTTTCCATCCATCCCTTCTCTGCACTCAGTCCTGTTTCATTTACATGCTGCCACTGGGATTTATTTTCTTAAATATGTCATTCATTTTCATGTTTGACACTGACACTGCAAATGTTGCCCAAGAGATGAACAGCCATTTTCTGCAACAGAACAAAGTTCTTTCTATTTGACAGTTTCTCTGAAATCACAACATAAAAGGTTCTGCTCACATTTCAGGAGGTTTTATGTATTTCACTCCAACCTATTGTTTGAACACCATCCAGGCTAGTACGATCATGTTTTCTTCAGCTGAGGACAGCAGCTAAAATTAAATGGTTTAAACTTGTAGGTCTTGGGCAGTCTGTGCTTTTGGTTCCTGGGATTTCTCCTTACTTTGGCTAAGACCATGAATAGCTCACCTCCAGCTGTCGATAAACAAACTCAAGGATCACTGTCATTCTTTCTTAAAATAACCATAAATATTTACAGTAGCTTTTTTAAAGTATCAGTTTTTAAAATAATGTTTACAAAATTACGGACATTAACCATAAATTAACAACCAAACTCTTATTTTAAGTAATTTGTCAATAATGACATTTTGCAGTTATTTCAAATTTTCTTTTTCTGCTTTGCGAAAGTACATACAAATGTGTGAAAAATTACAGTAATAATCTGTAATTAAATATGCACCTCATTATATATATCTTTAAGCTTTTCTGTTTAATTTTAATGTAAATCTTACTTTGCCAAAGTAAGGAGAAATCCCAGGAACCAAAAGCACAGACTGCCCAAGACCTACAAGTTTAAACCATTTAATTTAGCTGCTGTCCTCGGCTGAAGAAAAATAATCGTACTAGCCTGATGGTGTCAAACAATAGGTTGGAGTGAAATACATAAAACCTCCTGAAATGTGAGCAGAACCTTTTATGTTGTGATTTCAGAGAAACTGTCAAATAGAAAGAACTTTGTTCTGTTGCAGAAAATTGCTGTTCATCTCTTGGCAACATTTGCAGTGTCAGTGTCAAACATGAAAATGATGACATATTTAAGAATAAATCCCAGTGGCAGCATGTAAATGAAACAAGACTGAGTGCAGAGAAGGGATGGATGGAAAGAGACATTGGAGGTGCTGGACAGGGTATATGGACTGTGGAGTGAAAATATACTGAGTAAAGATGGTGTATGAGTACGAAGGAATGAAGAAGAAAGAATGGTAGAATGAAAAGAAAAATGAAGATAGGATATAGGACTAAGTGGATTGGATCGTAGTGATAGCAGTGCAGTGGGGGGCTGAGGACAAAGAGACGGAATGAGGACCTGACATGTATGGATAAATAGGTTACTCTGGTTAAAATACTCAACATGGCGTGTTTTTGTGTGTGTCTGTGTGCATGTGTGTGTGTGTGCGTTTGACGTTAAGTGAGCTGATCAGTCACCGGAAACTACCCCGTACATCGCCACTACAGGCTGTTTAGGTCACTTTGTCCCCGTAGCAACAGGAACGCAGTGAACACCCTCCCCAAAACCCCCGCGAACCTGACCAAATGCCACCATCTGCGTGTGTGTGTGTGCGTGTGTGTGTGGTTTTCCTGAACTTCGTTAAATGCCACTGACCAGTGACACCATCAAACCAAACAAGGGTCTTGTAGGGTTTTCAATCGATTTAGGAGTGTTGGCTTTACAGCAGTGGCCACACACACACACACACACACACACACACACACACACACACACACACACACACACACACAACACACACACACAATATAGCAGATTCTGTCCTTACTTTCTTTCATCTACTGTTTTCACTTTTTAAAGTTTATATCAGTGTGTTTACGAGTATAGTAGAGCATGTGTGCTGTACACATGCAGACACACACACACACACACACACACACACACACACACGTCTGAGTCTTCCTCAGGTATTGAATTAATTGGACTTTAAGCCATGCATTTGCTTTGTATGCATAACTGTGTGTGCCACGAACGTATCCGTGCCCCCTCTCATTGCCGGTGACAGGCCGCCTCTCCTCGCTAATGCTAACACGCTGCTGTTAGCTTCTAATTAAGATATAGTGTCACCATGTCTGCATGAGTGTGTGCGTGTGTGTGTGTGTGTGTGTGTGTGTGTGTCTTGTCATCATAGTCTGCCACACATGGTGGTGCGGTCTGTGTTGTGTTTGGCAGGGTTGAGCGGTTTTGCGGCCAGGAACGTTGTCTAATTTAAGATGTCACACATGCTTGGAGCTCATGTACGAGCCTCTCACACGCACTCACACACATGCTGTAGTAGCAGACAACGCACGGTGGCCCTAAGGCCACACACAAACACACATGCACGCATAAGCCCATTGTGCCATACAACATCTTGATGGATAGACAGTTGGGCGAGGGGGTGTTGATGAGGAACACACACAAATGTCATCCATTTGCGAACCACACACACAGGACGTACCGCTTTAAAAAAAATAAATAAACAGCAACCACTGTGCCTTCAGTTCGCTGGCAGGGGATTACACTTTATCATGACGGTAATCATCAATCATCATCCACAGACACACGCATGCTGACATACAGGCGCTTCAGCTCCCAAACACGCATGAGGTCTGTATCATCCATGTTAATGGTGTACCGTGACATTTCTATGAGCAAACATTCATGTAAGTACTCAGGTAGAGCTCAAGTAAAGAGGAAACGGTTCTAATCAGACAATGATATATACTTTATATATACTGTATATATTTATATTTAAGTACCAGTAATATGTATATAAGTACCTTGTGTTTTTATGCACTTAAACTGTGGAACTCACTCCCCTGAATGTTACAATACAAGCTCTCTCTGTTTGTTTTTTTTTTTTTTTGTGGCCTTTTAGCTTTATTTGATAGAGACAGCTAAAGAGCGCAGGAATGCAGGGAGAGAGAGAGCGGGAATGACCAATGGGAAAGAGCACAGGTCGGATTCAAACCCTGGGCCTCCACAGCAAGGAGTCCCCGCCACATGGGGCGGCTGCTCTACCAACCAAGCTAAACGCCACCCCTTCTCTGTGTTTTTAAGAATCAAAGACCTATTAGATTTTAAATTACATTGGTGAGTAATGTTTATAGCCTTGTTTCAGTTTCACTTTTTACTTTTTTGAATCTCTGGTATATGTTCTTCTATTTGATTTTTAGTAATTGTTTGTATTAATTTCTTGGAAATATCTTATTTGTTGTTCCAGTTGTTCTACAGCAGCGCTGTAATACGTTTAACCAGACTGACAACTGAAAGAGATAGAAAGGAACTGAGCAAAAGTAAGAATCATTTTAAAAGAAATCAGATGTTTTAGCATCAACAGGTTCCTGTTTCAGTGTCATTGTTCACAGTGATGCTTCGAACAAGCTGCTTTGCTTTATCACAGCTATCTTAAAAATTCAAAATAGGAACAGAGGTTTGGTCTATGGTTAGCACTACTGGAATTGATCACTGAATACAGCTGAACATAATATGGATGAAAAATCACAGTTTTAAAACCTCTTCAATCTGACCACTAAGGAAGACTGCAACAGGCAAAGATCAACTGTTCCCAAAATAGTTAGAGCTCATTGCACTGTTGTGGTTCAGTCACGATCTTCACTTACGGTTTTCTGAGTATTTTGGTGTGTGCCAAAAAACAGTATTCTCACCCATCAGCCTACTGTGAGGACATTGACTCAATGGAATATTATATTTTAATTTTTCTTCTTTTGGGAAGCAAACTATTACATGGGCATTGAGCTGATTAAATGACAGGAGAAACATAAGGAATGCAGGTGCCCTCCATAGGGCACGAGGGGGTCACTGAGTGGTTTGAAGAGTAAATGCTTTGTATGTGTGATACTACTCCTAGAGATCAGACACTTGTAGCTTTGATGCCGGGGTGCATATAGCTTTTTTGGCAGCTCATCGTGGCCCAACAAATTACTAAGACACTTTATCTGCAGGTTTTCCTTCACTTTGTAACTTGTCACTGTGATACACACATATGTACTGATCCTGAAGGAAACACTGAATTCAACATGAAAAAATGAAATACAGTACGTGTGCCGCTGGGCTGTTTGTGACGCTAAACACAGAATGTCTGCTCTGGAGCAAAGCCACCGAAATGTCTGCGAGTGCCAAAAGAGGATTTCAAGGGGATTTTCTCTGTTCCATTAGATACAGTGCAGCAGAGAAAAGACAGACTCTGAGTAAAATCTATCTGAAAGAATGCTGTTTCGCTTTTTTCTTCTCGTGCATGATAAAAACAGAGGAGACTGTAATTACTGTGTAACTGCTTCATGATGATATTTTAATATAATACGAGTGTAAGAGTCGTGTGGCTGTGTCTGTTGTTATACATGTTAATTTTAATTGTAAAAATGACTACATTTTATGTCAGTCCTTGGTCCAGTTAGAGAAACTTTCCTGGTCTTGAACATCATAGTCTAACTTACATTAGTGCCATATAGTGTTTATATGTAGCAACAACTGACTATCAAATCAATAAGAATAATATAATATTATACTGAAATGTTAGAAATACTTTTCTCTTGTCATTTCAAATGGATGGGAAAGACATATGGTTCATTTTAGAAAAAGGGTTTAAAGGTTTTTTTTTTTCTTAATTCCATTTCTTCTTCAGCGTCTCAACCAGTTTCATAAACAACTTCAAAATTTTCTGTTTTTCTTTTTTCACTGTTGATGCTGTCAGTATTGGCATGATTTACCGCCCTCCGACATAGATGTTAAGAATATTCACTGGATAAGACTTAATCTGCGGTGACACTAGATGAAAATTCAGGGGAATCCAACCTATTAGGATTCATCCTCTGGGGATCGTGAATGTATAAATGTCACAGTAACCAAGTGATGGACTGACTATCAACAGACAGTCAGACAGACAGAGAAGACTGATGTGATTTACAGGAAAAAATAAAGTTCAGAAGCACAAATAGTTGTTTGTCTCTATGTGCCCTGTGTAAGCTGGACTTGTTCAGGTTGTACCCCACCTCCGCTTGGATAGGTTGCAGCTCCCCGTGACCCTGATAAGGATAAGCGTTACAGATAAGGGATGGATGGATGGATGGATGGATGGATGGATGGATGGATGGATGGACACACAGGTAGAGCTATAACAGAAATGGCCATGACTTTTTTGAAATACTAAAACTTAAAAGAGTAATTTAACACCTCGTTAGGTCATCATTGCTGAAGTGCTGTAAGTTGTCCCCCATGACCCTTTGGATCACCTCAAAGGCAGTGACAGCAGACTTTATCACAATACATGACAAAACACCAAGATTCAAAATGAAACCCTTTTTTTTCCAATCCACTGGAAATTCTACACTACAGTATAACACAAAACCACAGAAATCCTGAAGGCGGTATTATAAAATAGA
>NC_040011.1:17109832-17252953 GCF_000972845.2 Larimichthys crocea | reverse complement strand
TAAGACCATGAATAGCTCACCTCCAGCTGTCGATAAACAAACTCAAGGGAATCAGATGAGATCGCTGGATCACTGTCATTCTTTCTTAAAATAACCATAAATATTTACAGTAGCTTTTTTAAAGTATCAGTTTTTAAAATAATGTTTACAAAACTACGGTAAACTACTACGGTACAGTAAATTTCTAGTTTTCAATTATTGAAAATGAATTAAAATTACAAATTTGAATATGTCATATATTTATTTTTGCAGGTTTTATTTGCTGATTTTTTAAATGTCATATATTTATTTTTGCAGGTTTTATTTGCTGATTTTTTAAATGTATTTCAGTTTTAATTATTTATTTATTTTATTTATTTATTTATGAGTTATTGAGTTTTAGAACTGATTTTAAGATTTTGCTAATCGCTTATGTGGCTTTTCATTGTTGGTATACTTGAGATCTCACTGAATATGATCATGAACTGATAATGTAATATTCTGTTTTGAACTTTTGTTCATAATTATCAGATTCTAACCTTCTCTTCAACTTCAACAGTAATCCAGTCTTACAGTGCCAACAGAAACTTCTACATGTCAAAGCAGCGTGACAGGTCATGGTGCAGATTTGCCTTCATGTAATCAAATAAGTAAAAGGCTAAAAGCACGGTGTAGATGAGTACGTAAATAAAATAAATCAAAGATTCTGTTCCTCCTCAATAACTTTAAATCACGTTTCATCAGATTAGTTGAAAAAAAGCTGATTGATGTCTCATAGGTGTTATTGTTACCTCCTGGTCTGATATTGAAGCCTGATGAGTGTTTCAGATTTTTGTCATTAACTTTTTCACTTTGTTATTTAACACTTCAACTTTATTTTTGCCTGGAGCTCCCATCATGAACCGTCTCTATTTTTTGATTATGCAATATTAATGATCTATCTTGGTCTGGTCAATTATTATTATTTATTTCCTTCTACAAGAACTTTCTGTTCTATTCCTAATATGGATTTCCACCTGGACTATGAACACTTGCACTGCTTTTGTTTGAGCTTTAATAGATTTTTCTTTTATTCTTTCATTATATGATTCGTTCAGGTTAATGTTATTCTGTTTGGATTTTGTATACTAAGTGAGCAGTAGTAGGATAAATGGCCACATCAAATACTATAACAAAGAAAATGATACTTAAGATGATTGCTGTCAACTTCCAGAGTATCATTTATACATGTTTTTTATGGTTTCCATGCTTTCAATTAAATTCTGTTTTTATTGTCATCAACACAATGTACAGGCACGTTTGTTTCATGTTTTAATGACAGAATAAAGTGCAACTTTTCTGTTCACTTCTATGGCATTTTATCATGGCTTTAATCATCTACCTTTTCTCAGGAACGTAGGCCTTGTCTTTTTTTCAAGTAGTAAGCAAATCTTTGAGCTGTTTATGATTCTCAGTTGACTTAATGTATGCTGTCTTCACAGAGAAAGGTTCTAGCTTGTGTTGCAGGATGGAAGTCGACTCTCCGTTTGCATTTGGGGTGGGGACACAAGAAAATCTATGTACCAGGGCTAGTCACAATTATGCTACACTGCAGAATGTGTTACACTCCTACTAGCAACATACAGTATCTGACATGTTATTCACTCATGAGCTATGGAGCAGCCTGAGACACTCACATAGAAGTTTCTCTGTTCTAAAAACACACTTTTTTCTGTCTTCATTTTCCATGAGTCCGTCTCCTCTCACAGCCTCTTCCATTCCTCTTGTATCAACCATCGCTCCATCATTTATCCTCCATCTATGCATCTTTCCCCATTCTCTCCTCCCTCATCTTCCAACTTCATCTTCCTTATTCTATCTCTACATATTCTCCTCCATTCTTCATCCACCCCATATTTTCTTTCTCTTCCTCCTGAACTTTAACACTTTCTTCTTTGCCCTTCCTTATTGGCTATTCTTCCAACACCTCCTATTACTTCTCCATCCCCCATCCCTCCTCCATCCTACCATCACTCCATCCCCCTTTTTCCCCCACTGATGAGCTGAGATGCAGCTCCACTCATCAGATTGCCTGTCTCTCGTCCCTGCTTTCTTTAACACTTGTAGAAATGACCTGACACATCCAATCCCAGGTTATTACACAGATGTGCCAACTCTCTCTCTCTCTCTTACACACACACACACACACACACACACACACACACTGTTGGTGAATGTATAACGACGCCCCAGACCACACTTAGATGGGTTGGTAAGTGCACACACACACACACAAACATAGACACCCTATTATAGGAGCCCAAATGAAAATGAATTATGCATTCTGTCAGGCCACTCGTAACAAGTATATGATACATCCCCTGTTTCCACACAATTGGGCACACAGAAACACATGCAAAATGGGAAAAGTGGTTGCGCTTGGAGACACACACACACACACACACACACACACACACACACACACACTCACAAACTCTTCATTCCAAACATGTTGCATTATTTTGGGCCAATGAAACTGTCCGAGATTTGATGCCAGCATTACTGATTTCTCTGAACGCACACACACACACACACACACACACACACACACACTGAATGAACTACATCATTGTTTTTTAGAGCTCTGTTTACTGCAATTTTGAATGATGTGCCACCCACAACCAACTCCTCCTCCTCCCTTTCTTCCTCCTCCTCCTCCACCTCGTCCTCCCTCTGAGTCCATACCAAGGTCGTTGGCCTCCTTCCTGGCTTTAGCATTCCCCTCGTATCCCACATAATCCTCACTGTTTAAGCCTGAGGTACAAATACATTCTATTCAACCCGCACCAAGGGGTCCGCTAATACCCAGCAGAGTGTGTGTTTGTGTATATGTGTGCGTGCCTATGTGCCGCTGAGTAATGTGTGCTTATATACACCTCTGTGTGTGTGTGTGTGTGCGTGTGTGCGTGCACACGCCAGCGTCTGTGCAGGGCTTTGTGTTTAACACCCATCGGTGCTTAGTATTCTCTCCGCCACGCGTCCTTGCATCCCCATGCTTATTCTTTCGTGTTCTGTTCTCCTCTCTCAGATGAGAATACCAACGGCTGATGGAGAGAGGAGAGGAAGAGGGTTTGGAAAAAAGGAAAGGGGGGAGACAAGGGAGACCGGGGGAGACGAGGGAGTGAGCAACAAAATGCAGGTGGATAAAGTTTATACAGCATGACTGATGTAACCTTGGCACTGTAGTGTGCATTCTTTAATAGATAATTAAAGTGGATGCAGCTATTTGAGTGCTGAATAGGACATTGTTATGTTGTCCAATGGATCCAGAGTAAAGTCTGTGTTAATCCTGCATATCTTCACATGGATATAAGACAAAGGGAGGTAGTGGAAGGTAAACCCACTCACTTTATCCACACTTTGTGTCACAGAACAGAGTCTAGGACCTTCTAATGTTCATGTAAACCAGTATGAAGCCTGCTTCATGTCACGGTAAAGAGTTATATGAGGCATAGTTCTGTCACATGCTTGTGCTTTTAGCCTACAGTATGCTTAGTAATCACAGGTGATTAGCGTTATCCCAACAGTGAGAAAATGGCAGCTTGTAGCAGCACGAACAGCAGTTTACTCCAAAGTAAATGTAATTTGGCTGCTGCTGAAATGTGTCCCCGCCAGATGGTGAGGTTTGCAAGTCATGGTGGGAGCAGACATGCCTTACAATGTCCTCAAAGCGAAAAAGTACAGACAGGAGTTTCACAAAAAAAACAAAGAAACAGTTAGAGTAAATCAATAATATACAGCCCACGATCAATCACGGCATTGTTGACTCTGGCAGGTAAAGGTGTACTGGTGGGTGGTGAACAGGGCTGTGCAACAAACACTGTTTGTCTGCATGCAATTTAATAAGCTGAGATCGAGTGAAAGTGTTTCATAGGTTTTGAGACTAAAAAGACGATAAGACCGTATTAGTGTGAAGCATCTTCATTTAATATCAGCTGATATAAAGAAAGGTGCAAATCTAGATGCTGCTGGTGCTGGAGTACATCAAGAAGGAGGAAAATGAAACCTCTCATTGGGTTTCTCAATGGTAGCCGTGTGAAGCCATGCAGTGAATGGCTGAAAGCAGTCGAGCTGCGCTGGGGTGAGTTTTTTTTTTTCTTTTCGACTGCCCCACGCAGCAAGTTAGAATGATTTATCTCAATGACATGTTGGAGGTGTTCTGGTGTGCTGCTTCTGTTTGCTGTTTTCTGTTGTAATATTTAAAATTGATCCTCGGATCAAATCCAAATGAATTAATTATTAAATTAGACCTGTTTAAAGCTGCAGTAATTTGAACATAGACAAGCCAGATCAATCCACTAAACCCACAGCAGAAGGAGCTGCTTGTCCTGTGAAATCTAACACTGCAAAGGGCTCAATCTGAAAGCTTCGCCAAGACCCTGTCCCTGTCACGAGACTCTTTTTCTCAAAGACGTCCTTCCAGCTTCCCGCGGCCCCAGGGCAGAGTGCCCAAGGCTTCAAAGACAGCTGCAACAACGTTTAACAGTGGGATGGTACAGACATACTTTTGGACAGTGAGGTGTAGGAAGCAGCAGACATTTGTCTGTGAGGTTACACTAACCTCTAATAACACAGAATAACACAGTTTGGCTCAGGTTCATGCCATCCTGAATGTTATACACCACTATTTGTCATCATGCATCTTTACCTCTGCCCATACGAGCACCATGGCATTGAATAATGAACCTGAAGCTCCTTGTGGAGATAGGACGTGTCCTCACATGTGTTTTGTGCTACACGCCGTTGCTGGCAAAGAAAGAATGAACTGTTTTTTTTTTCCATTTGCTGGCTGTTGTTTTTGTTTGCAAAGCTCCTCCTGAAGCTTCACTCTGAATATATTGAGCTTGACTGAATAAATGTGTCGGGAGGGGGGAGCATGTGCACGAGCAGTGATTGACACTGCGTCCGATTGGTTGTTTTCATCCAGCGCAGTGGATTCTTGCAAATGCCGTTGGGAGCCAAGATGATCTGACTCAGGTACTACCGTCAGGAATATAGTGACAGCTTCAGCAAATATGCCAAAAAGTTATTTGTATAAAAGTTACCTGCTGCAGCACCGCTAATGAAGCTCCTCAAGCTCAGTGACAAACACACCACATTTCCCCATAAGTTCCTAAGTACAATAAATCCCTCTGGTAGAGTGGTGTTTAGTACATGTACTAATGAATCTTTAACAACTAAACTTTAGACTGAACTCACTCTACTGAATCACCATTGTCAATGACCAAAATCAGTAGCTACGAATGCAGTTGTCAGCCCAGCAGAACTTAACTTAACTCATTAAGACTTCAAAATCCCCAGAAACAATCATAGTCTGATAACTCTGTTGTGAACAAAAGGCTCAAACACAGGAGTGAAACTAAACTCCAAACCAGAGATTCAGGTACTGTAGAAGTCACAAAAGTATTGAGAGCTGAACTCAGGGTCTGTGGAAAAACCTTATCAATCCCCTGGAACACCATGAAGGTCACAGTTGTGGTGATGGGCAGGTGGTGGGTTGTGCCATAGTGTGTCTGAAAGACAGAATGACAGGACGGTAATGATATTTAAAGAACAGCATCCAAGGACAGACTGGATCAAGGAAGACAAGCAGAAAAGTCACTGAACTGTGAATGTAAGGGAGGACGTGGGGAAGAGGAAGTGATGGGACAGATTCAAGATCTTCCCTTGTTGAATTTTTACTAAAGCTTCATTATGAACTTCAAATGGGGCATGTATTCATGGTGGCAAATCACATTTCATTAGGAGGACAAATTATAGCATGGAGGGAATGGACAAGTGCCCAGGTCACTGCAATCAAGGGGGAACTGGCCTCAAGAATGCTTGAAGTGGAAATAAATAATGACTTTTAAGACTCAATTTACACAGGAGTACGCCAACATTTGAAAAAAAACAAACCAAAAAAACAAAACATAATTATATGCTTGTATGGGTTTTTTGTAATTACATCGCTTGCTGTGCAGAAATGAAGTAATCCTAATGTCAAGTGTTAGATGCAGTTTCAATGTGTGAAAACAGGTCGGCTCACTGTAAACTTTAAAAAGAAAGAGAAGCTAAAGATGCATGTTTGTAACTGACACACATCGTCCTCTGCTATTCCTGTTACCTACCAGACAAACATCTCTATGATTCACTGATCTGATCATTTAAGATCCTTCTCTCATCAGACCTGTTGGCTCCTTCATTGCTAAAACTAACTCTGTCCTCATGGTAGACTGTATCTGATGCTTGACAGCAGCTGGGAGGGGGAATTTTATACTTTTTTCAAATGTCAAAATGAAAAATTAAGTTTAAAATGAAGCACACAGACATGGACGTGCTGACACCATCCAGCAAGTGTGATGACTTGATCGTTGAATCCTTCTCTTCACTGAGGCCAGAAGAAGCCAGTGGTCTGGATAAAACATCTGTTTTGTTCTATGTTATGCCATGGTTCACAACCTTTTGATGTTCTGATTCCTGATAGATTACAAAGCCACGTCTAGCACAGCAAGACTTGTCAGGGTATATTTATAAGAGTGTATTAGTGTATAATCATTTCGTTGCCTTGTATTTATACATGTGTAATGACAATAAATTGAGTCTCATCTCATCTCATCTCATCTGAAAATAAGAATTGTTCTGTTTTTGTTACCTTAGAATGAGTCTTTTATATCTAGAGGTCCTTTTCCACAGAGTCCGCTGTGTTACCCCTCCACATCTCTACAGTAGCTCAGAACAGGTTAGGAAAGACGAGGTAAGGCGAGGGGGTTGCAAACAGTAGCTACACTGCTAGAATTGGACACACACTGATCCTTTAAAGCTAGACAGCCAGCTCAGTTTAAATGACTCATACATTGTTAAGGTATCAGAAGAGCAGACAAGTAGTTTTAAAATGAGTAGTTTAGTGGGAAACATTACACTTTTAGTGTAAATTGTTGAGAATATTCTGAGAAAGGAGATTTTCATTTTAGAACTAATGACATAAGAAAATTCAAAAACTACTTTGCCAACTGCCTCAAAGCATTATGGGCTCTGTTTTCAACACGCAAGTGCAACAGCCTGTGTAAAGCAGAAGGTCCTGGGTCCAATGACTGTGTGCACCTGCTGTTTTGTTCACAAATGTGCAGCAGTGCAAAGTGCAAAAGAGCTGCATGAAGCTGAGCACAGATCAGAGGGTGTGGTGATTAAGAAATACACTCTCAGTCAATCACATCACTGGGGTCAGTGTGATGGCGACAGCTCAACAAATGAAGAAACGGTTTCTCCAGGAAATCACGTTGCTGTGTCATGGAGCCGAGCAGCACGATGTGAACACACAGCACCACAAATCTACAGCCAGAGGCAGATGGTGTGTGGGTTTAAATAATAAGAAAAGAGTTTGGTGAAGCAGTTTATGAGATTGCATCAGTGTGACGTTATGCTACTGTATGTTACGTTGTAAATGGTTACATCATATCTTCAAATGTTTGCTTTATCATGCATTTCAAGAATAAAACATGAAAAAGAAAGTTGGAAATGAGGCTCCAACACACTAGACTGATGAATGTCTCAGTATGATGTGTGTGTGTGGTTCTTCTGGAGCAGCCTGTTGTCATTTGTATGTGATTTAAAGGAGGAAAAGATGGTGGACGTTGTGTGATGGCACTTTGCTCTGATGAAGCATTTCTCAAATCAGACACAGAAAATTTACCAACATATGATCAACGCTGTCCTGCTGCCTTCAGACGTCTGCCAAGATTTAATGAACTGAAGAACTCTTCATAAATCAGCTGTGAAGAACAGACACTGTCAGAATCACCGAAAGACTGAAACCATATACATTTTTATTTTTTGATGCCATCCACTGGTTGACTTTAATCACCAAAACGAGGTGATGTTGCATCAGAAACAGATGTGGTCCTTGGACGTCTATTCTCGGCTCAAAGTCTGAGACCCAATTTTCACCAACCTACCAACAACTACCATTGCGCTGCCCCATTTAAGAGAACCTCCCACATGTTTGTACCTCTTCTCCCAATTGTGCACCATGCGCTCTAAGCCAGGCACCAAAATACAGCGAAAGGCAAAAACTATTTCAATGTCAAATCTAAATAGGCCACAAAGTCTTTAATATTTAACAATTCCACATTAAAACCATCAGAAACATTAGACCTATGATTTTGTTAAGTTGTGAACTTCCGACAGTGTTTAAACAGGAGATATCTGTAATTTCATTCAGCTAGTGCGTTTCCTCCTTACCTCGAGGCAAACACAGCATACATCAGATATGTCGAAGAGTTAGGGAGGAAGTCGTGATCATGACTAATAATAATGGGAATTAAACCTCATAGGTGAAAATGAGAAATAGTGGTCGTTGAATAATGTAGACCACAACTCCCATGAGTAATAACCATTATGTAATCAAACTGCATCTTTTGTTACTGTTTTTGCACCTTAGAGATTCAGAAAATGACATACAGTATGTTTAACATATGTGTTTATATATACATACACATAACATGGTGTGCATCACTACTGCTATATCAGGAAAAGATCAAAAACAAGTCAACATTAATTATTAGTCCATGATCTCATCAAAGTCAAACTTGTCACACTCTTTTCTTCACCTGCTACATAAACACTACTTTTAGGCCACTATCCTCTGTTGGCAATGTAAATTACCATTCGATGTAAATCAGGTCCAATAATTCCTAAGGAGACGTGGCCCTCTAAATATAAATATAATATATCTATCCCCTCTGGGCTCGCTGCCAACTGCTCCCCCTTGAGTTTGCGTGTTTTTGGTCATATTCTCACTAGTAGTGCTCAAAAAGGAGCAATAACCTCATGGAAACGTGCACGACAATAGATGTCTATCAGTTGGGAAAAGCTCTCTGTGGTCTGTGACAGGTTTTATAAAAGTACAGCACGACTTGTTGTCAGACAGAGAATTAGATTTTTGCACAAGGGTCCACGTAGAGTAATTTACAGGATGACATCACTTAAACTGTACAACCAATGAGCTGGTTAGTTGCTTTCACCCATGCTACGATCCAGACCCAAACCAACCACAGCTCTACTGTAGACGTAGTAATGACATGTAGAAATGATCTCATTACGTATTGGAGGACAGAAAGGAAACTGAGTGAATTTGAAAATGGTTCAGGGGGGCCGAGAGCTGAACAGGGGTCCTGCAAGCAACGTGTCTGGAATTAAAGACTTTTTCAGTTTCAGGGCCCAGACTAAGCTGTGCTAACAGGATTCAGAATGCCTTGCAGCACCCCTGGTGTTTGTATCAAACTCTCAAAAGGTAAAAAATCCTGTAATGCACTTATTGTTGCAGTGATGGTTATGATGATCCCAAACTGCAGTATTTACCGTTATGTCAGATCTGAATGTTGGTGTAGTGTGAGTGTGTGTATCGAGGTGGTTACAGCCTTTATGAAGCATGTTATGAGCCACGTAAGTGGTTGGACGGATGGCTCGGAGCTGATTGATGCTGGCTGGAGCGTCTCTAATGCTGTCTGGCTTGTAGCATACAGAATGTGACATTGGTTTGGTCTGAAGAATATTGATCTGGAATGGTTCTTGCCGAGCGTAGATATGGAGGGCTGTATTGATGTTCACCGTGGTTCTCATTTCAAGCTCATCTCACCCCGCCTCTGTGTTTGTGTGCGTGTGGGAGAGTGTGTGTATGTGTGTATGTGTGTGTGTGCGGGGTGGCAGCAGTGCCGGAGGCTACTCAAGTGTGAAATCGTGTGACGGTTTCTCCATTGCGCTTCATTTAGCTACACATCGCCCATCTCTCATTCCTGACAAGTTGCTTAACTGCTTCAAAATGCGAGCGCCTCGGGGTGGGGTGGCGATGTAGCCCTGTCAGTGTACAATGAGGTGTGTGTGCGTTTGTGGGGGCTAAAGTGAGAGTCTAATAAAGCCAGCAGCTGCCATGGAAACCAGGGCAGAGGCTAACTCATCCTCTGTGTCTAGGGAACCATCAGGGCCTCGGCCATGGTTCAAACACATGCGTGTGCACACACACAAACACATACACAATCGTGTACCAAAAGCATGGCAAATGACTCTTAGAGGGAGGCCTCTCATTCACACTCACACGCACAAACAGCAGACGAAGGGCCGTGAAATAATCTGTGGCACCACATGAAATAGGGAAGCAAGCTGCTTGCTCAACAGACACACACACACACACACACACACACACACACACACACACACACACACACACACACACACACAGTGTACTGGTACTTCATCAGCATGACATGGGAGTCAGGATGGCTTAAGATGCTTGATATCCAGCTGTAATCCTCTCCCTTTCCTTATCAAATGTGCATGTATGTGTGCATGTATATACATTTGAGTGTGTGTGTGTGTGTGTGTGTGTGTGTAAAATAGGTAGATAAGAGTGACAGCACACACAGGTTGACACCATGACAGCAACATTCTCCATGTGACAGTTTTATTGCATTTCTAATCTCTGTTTACATAAACCCTCAACATCCACACACACACACACACACACACACACACACACACACACACACACAAACCTATGTATATGTATACATGTGTGTGTGTGTGCGCGCGCACCTCATCATTCCTGCCTGTCGCTCAGACAATGAAAAGGGCAGAGGAAGTCAATCAAAATGATCTCTAATAAGAATATTACCCATCAGGCTATAGGGTGTGGGCTTTTGGGTTAGACAGCTTGCCAAGCTTCGTCTGACATTTATAAAATGAATTGCAGTGTACACTGAGGAAATAGCGTGCGTCTACGCATTATGTGATGCGGGTTCTCCCCCGGTCTCACACTTGACAAATCTCATATCGGTGCTCCGGAGCAACACGGCAGCAGAAAATTAGACGACCGCAATTGGAAGCGTGATTGAAAGGGAGATGTGGCTGAAGCTGATGCTGATCGCCACTCTGGGTGTCACCAAGGTGTCAGGAGATGAGGAAAGATGACAACAGTTGAGGTGGGTGACTGACTTGTTTCCGCACCCGGGCTTGGAGATTCAGTTAGGTCAGACGAGATGAGACTTAAACGACCCCTATGCGGTTATCAACTTGACGCGGCGGCAGAGGAAACAGAGACGATAAGACTAAGACGAATGGCGAGTGGAGAGGACAATAAAAAATGCAGCTCACAGATTGCAGCCTAGCCGTGTTTAATGGAACATGTTGCTACTTCTTCTTTCATTTTACATTTTTGCTAAACACAACAAACACATACAAATTGCTTTGTTTAGGGGCCTTTAACTTAACACCATCGTCTGTAGCTAGAAACTGAAAGCTTTAGTCTTTAGTCAGTGTTTGCGCTAGAACAAGTAAAGCCTATTGGTATAGCTCTTACTAACTGGAGGAATCTCAGGGGGCTTTGTAACGCCTACATGATGAAACAGTAAATGAAAATGGCACCCCACAGCCCTTAACCCACAATGAGAACAAGGGAAACCACCCACCAAAGCCTTATTAAGAAAGGAAGAAACTCTAGGGCAGCATTTCAGTTTGCTATCAGTAGAGTACAAAGTATAAAAGTGCAGAGAGTGGGCAAACATGGATTAATGGCAAAATGAAACAATCACATAATAAATGTCAGCTCTGCCTTGTCATCAGCATGGACAACAACATAACATGAACTATGGCTTCAAGACAAAAGACTAACTCACAATCTAAAAGTATAATAATTTTCCCTTTGGCAGTATTCTCTCAGGGGACATCACTTAACACCACTACTAACGCTGCTGAATTTACAACAACAGGATAAGTCCCGCAAGTGCTTCTTTTTTGCTATTGAGTGACATTTTTGTTAATGAAACCTGCCCACAAATGGTGCGGAACAGGCAGCCTCATGTATAGCACTCTTTGGCAACGCTGATTATGCCAATGAATAGATCTTATGAATGCACCTACTTATGAACAGGTGGCATCCATTAGGTTGAATCTAAATCCGACATGGAGCACTTGTACATGTCTTGTACATGTATGAGCAAATGTCATGGGAAAAAGTTAAAAGTGGAAAGTTGAAGATGATAATACAAATTGTGGCCCAATTTCTTAGTGGGATTTAAAGTTCTGTAACAGTAGTCAGTAGTTGCCCTTGCACAAGAAGACAAGGATAATCTCCAAACAAAACCCTGAGTTGATAAGATAATGGAAACCCTAGGAAACCTCAGGCCCCCCTCCTCAGGCTGAGGGTACACTAGGATGTAGGGGGTGGATGGGGTGAGCGTTAGGGGCAAGGATGTGGAGGTCTAGTCCAGCTTGGTGGAACAGGAAACAGAGTGGAGGCCTGGCTTTTCTAAGAGAGAGAGAACCCAACTCATCTGAGCAGGACCAGCCATCATGACACATGACCGACAACATTTAGATGCCTGACACAATCATATGACCGACGAGAGTGTTGTGCTGGTTTTATCCTGCACTTACCTGAGATTGCTTGGCAAACAGACAAGACTGTGATGTTGTTTTTCTTGTGGGTGACCTTTGGGTTCCTGTAAATATTGGGTATTGTAGCTCACTGCACAACTCTTCTATTAATTCTAGGCACAGTCCCTGGGTCCACAAACATAAATTATATCAGTCCTTATATGCCAGTGTGCTTTTTGATCTTGTGAAAAAGATTTGACACCAGAAGTACTGCCATTTGTGTTGTTTGAAAGACCAATTATTTGCAAGTGCACCTGTTTGGTCTTTTTGTGACTCTAAAAAAATCCTGCTTGCACTGGAGTTGGTTGGCGTGGCACAGCTGCGGTTGTGTTTAGGCACATCAGCTGGTGCAGAGCAATTTTGGTACTTGTTTAATGAAATGGGTGCAAAGAAGTGCAAAGAACATTTTCTTTTGTGTTGTTCAGTTGGTTGAGACACACACAAATATTTTACATGAACCCATTCCTGTATGTTACGTTTTGCCACTTTTAAAACTTTGTTGTTGTTTTTTTGTGTCTAAGTGATTAATAGGGACAACAATGCTTGAAATTGGTCCAGTATTGAGTGAGAAAGCTGCAGCCATCAGCAGCAAAACAAGGCCGAAATGTAATCCTAGGGCAGCTCTGGTCAAAGCCACCAAAACAGCATAAATACAGCATTTTTACCTTGTAGAAAACAGGACTTTCTGGTCCAACACTGCCTGTATTAGATTAGTAGTCTTATTTTGTGACTTTAGCATTTTAACATGTTGAAATTTATATCTGTGGTGTCTCCATGTCTGGTTAAACAAGAAGGGTCTTACTATTTAACAGAAATGTTTATCTCTGTAGGGTCCTTTCCGTAAGGTTGTCAAACAGCCTGTCTGTTTAATGGACATATATTTGACAGTGCCTCAGAGGATTACAATAGCAGCCCATTTGGCAGCTGCTGTCTCCAGCTTTCTCACTCAATACTGGATCAGTTTCAAGAACTGTTGTCCTTAGTCACTTACACACAAAAACATGGGAAAATAGGCTGAAAATGGCCAAAGTTTCCCATAAACTCTACATTGCATTTCAATTCCAATAATAAAGTTTAAATAAAGGATTTCAGTTTTCTCCTGAGTGATTTGTGACCATGCCTGCTTTGAGGACTTAACCTGAATTCAAACATCATCTTGTTGGTCAGTAGTTTAGAACTACAACCGAACTATCAAAACCACTATTATCACGTAAAATATTATATCTTCATTTATTGTCTTGTCTTGAAAAATAAAGTGTGAAATGTAAGCTATTGTTGATAGATAACTGGAAGTTCAAGCTTTAGTGACTCAGACTCAAGAACCTAGAAACTAAAACTTGTCTTGGATTTAACCTTAATGGCTCATTACTGAAGACTTGGAGATTTGAAGTACTTTAAGTACTTTAGAATTAACTCATTTTCATTTACTTTATTGCACTTGTTTAGATTAGATGAGGCTTCAGTGATCCCTGTGTGGACAAAAATAATTACTGCAGCAGCAGAGAATCGTGTTCTCTGTAAGTATGCAGAAAAACTAAAGGCTCTATTATTAAAACAAATATTATCGACAAAGGCTACAGTCCTAGTTTGCATTAAACTATGTACTATTACTACTACTATGTACTACTGCCAATTGTTAAACATACAGTGCAATAATGGGAAACAAAATAATAAAAACGTCCTTAAGATTTTATGCCAGCTGTCATACAATGTGCAATTTCATCAGTGTGTTATTAAAGCTTTACTCTAATTGCAATTTACAATGGACACCTGCTGGACTGAGAGAGCCGCTGGGAGTCGATCCGCCCTTTAAACATCTGAGGCAAAAAGGAAACTTAACATCCAAAGTGAACATTGAGAACACTTTTTCAAGAAAAGGTGAAAAGCTGAAGGTGATCGCAACCATTAACAGCTTAGCCATTCTTACAGCCTTTAATAGGTGCTTAACACATGCTTGGAGAGCATATTTTGCCACCAGAATTGATTAATCCCACCTAATTGGTACTTGCCTGCCAGCTATGTAATCTCATTAAAGCAAACCCGTACAGAAAAATTACATGATTTGATTTTTCACCGCATTGGAGCTGGAGACATAAATGGAGTTAAAACGAGTACAACTACATCCCAGGGTGTTATAACAATTTAGTGACATGATTATTATTCTGACCTTTCATAATGTGCCCATAATTTTGTTGATCAGAACTCCTTCATTATGAAACCTGTTGGTCTGTCCAGGTATGCTCTCCTTAATGTTGTTGTCTGTTCTTCTAGCTACTAAAAAGATCTTGTGGTGAAACTTTCAGTCTCAGTCAACCAAAAGCAACAATATGAACTCAAGTCATTGTGACTTTAGACTGGAGACTTGACTCGAAGCAAGTTAACTTGAGTTCAGTTTAAATATTAAATGTACATTAATAAAAATGTTGTGTAACATTACCCAGTATGTGAGCACACACTGGGGATGGCATTGTCATGACTAGATGACTACCCTGTCAGTTAAATTCCTTGTGATGCTACCTGATGATCTATGGATTAGATCAGGTAAGACGGTGGGCTGACTTGACTGACTTGGGATTTGACTTGTCTTAACTAAAGACAAGACTTGACTTGACATAACCTGTGACTAAACTTGACTTGCCCAAGAAGAAATGAATTTGGACTTGCTTGACACTTGAGCCAATTTCTTCATAGAGTCATATGTCTGTCTAAATATTTCAAAAACAAAGCTTGGAGAGTACATTGCTTGTTGACAAATCTTGTAAAAAATGAAGGTAAAGTTACATGATTTGATCGGTCAAAACATAAAGAACAAAGACATATCTCGAAGCTTGCCATACCGGCCACGGTATTGTGTTGTGGCGTTTTTCTGACCTCGCATATTGTTGTATTTTTATGAAACCTTCCTGTGTGTCCAAGCCATGAATGTATGAAGGAAAACTGGACACCAGGTTCAAAGGTGGCGCCCCATTCATCCCTGTGAAAGTTACTCACTGGAAGCATATGCACTGGAGTCCTACTCCAGCCAAACTGAGCTGAGTGAATGTAGGTTTGAGACTAGTCTGGTTGAGTCATCTAACTTCCTGTTGCCACCCACTACACATAAATGGAAGAACATAACTAAATCCCCACGGACTATGACAACAGTAGTGCCTGCACCATCTACCTCCCGAATGAATACAAAATCAAATAAATCAGAATAATTCCTTGTATGTGTCTCTGAGTTCATGTTGATTTGCCTTGCTTTAACTTTGGAAAACTATGACTCGTATCGAATTCATGAAAAAATCTTGAGATGTCTGTCACGTCTCACATGACGGTTTCAATTCTGTTCCAGACACCTTCTCAACTCCCTCAGAGGGAAATTCTTGGGGAAACACTGTATCCTTGTCATACATTTCCAGTTGAAACACTTTGGCTAACGGCAGTTTGAATCCCAAAATAGAATTGGAGCTTGTAGCCGAAACGTGCACGTGTGCGTCGTTTCAGTTACTTTACCAAAAGCAAAAGCTCACATGCTCGTACTCGTGCGTACACACACACTGGAACACACACATGCTCATAGACACACACTGACGGAGAACAATAGACGTAGAGGGGACACCTGCTCGCCTGATACACCCTCCTCCTCCTCCTCCTCCTCTTCATCCTCTCTCCCTCTCCTCCATTAGGATTCAGTTCAGGGCTCGGCTCCATCTCTGTGAGTAGGTTAGCCATGCGTGTCATGGCGCAATCCAGTGAATGATAATGAACTCAGCAAATGTGTGTGTGTGTGTGTGTGTGTGTGTGTGTGTAAGGAAGGGGGTGGCGTGCTTGCTGAATCACTCCCTCTATCCATCCCTCCAACCACCTATCTATCTATCCATCTATTCCTCCTCCACCTCTTCCTCGTCGGTGGTGTGTCGGCTCGAAGGACGGCCCCCGTGCTCTGACACACTCACACACACGCGGACACACACCTCCGCGATGTGTCACTACCAATTCCACCTGCCTCTTCCCGTCATTCCACGCTCGCCGCTCCATCTACCTACACTTGCTCTTTTCCCTCCCTTTTTTTTTGTATTCTTTCTCTCTGTCTTTCTCTCCACCCCTCCTTGTCCTTACACCACCACCCCTACTCAACTCACCCCCCTACGCTGTGTGTCACCACAGCCGGGAAGAAAGTAAAAATGCTCCAGCTGACGAAAGTGAGAAGAGGAAGGAAGAAAACAGAGAGAAGAGTCAAAGAGGAGAAGACAGTGAAAGCTGGAGTGTGTTTGGAGCTCAGCGATGCCTCCATCCATCATCATGAGCCGGACTCTTCTTTGATGGAATATCCCGGACAGCGGAGGAGCAGAAGGAGGCAGAAGAAGGGAGAAGAAGAAGTAGAGGAGAAGGAGGACTGAGAGAAGAAGAAAAGGACTGAGAAGGCAGGACAGCCGGTGCAAGCCTCAGGAGGGTACGGAGACACAAAACAATAAGAACAAAAAAACATATATAACATGCTCCTGTCAGTCATTTCAGCCTCAGCTCTTATGTCCCTTTCGGCATTTTGGCATTTCTCTCTCTCTCTCTCTGTAGTTCACTCTCTAGCTCACTCACTCGCTCTCTCAGTTGAGTTGTGTCCACAGGCTCTGGTTGGGATTTGGGCTAATTGTGTAACTATTCTCCGGACCTGAGCGGAGAAGAGACTTTCTCTTCCCTCCATTTCTTTTTCATTCTAATTAACTCCCCCCTGTGCAGACCCTCAAAGAGCCTCTCTCTCTCTCTCTCTAACTCTGAGTCTGTCTCTCTCTCCCTCGCTCTGTTTTTTCCCCTCTCTCCATCTGTCTGCCTTTGAGAAGCAAATAATTGGATGTGGAGATTGGCTTTTCTGTGGCTGAGCCGGAGGATTGAGACTGCACGGCACTTCACATACAAGCACACACACACAACTACACACATACACCTGGAGCTCAGCGTGTGTGTGTATTTGTGTGTGTGTGTGTGTGTGTGAGCGCTGGTGTAAGCTGGACACACTGCAAGAATCTCCTTATCGAGTCATTTTTGTGTCGACTTTAAGTCTGGTGTCAGTTTACTTCTGTCACTGAAAAGACCCAAACTAACAATGTGTACTTTCTAAGTACTCTGTCTCTTCGAGACAAAGACACAAGTCTTTCTGTCAGTACTATATAATTTCATTCAACAAACCCCACATGATGTCCTTAAACAACTGGGCACTGTAGTTTTTAGTAAGAATAAGTCAAATAGTAGTGGGGACTATTTTCTGCCGCGAATGAATACACGCTTTACAGGTGTTCACGCAAAATGAACGATACAGGAACATGTCACTGGTGGTTTTAATGGTTTAAGGACAACAAGTAAGATATATCAGGCTTCAAATTCTGTAATATTTTTGTTATTTAAGATCAATTTATTGTTGTTTTTTTCTCAGTCAAGTTTCATATTTGATTCTTCTTCTGTCTTGCTTGACATGTAGAAAATGCTTGAAGCATGCTCAATTCTACGGTGAAATGTCCTTACACCAATGGCTGATTTGTTCACCTGTTTCAACTGAACTGAACTGAACTGAAGGTTTTAGGGCTTAGTCGTCGACATAAATTATGTGATGATGTTAGACATTTTACAGCGCAAAGCTGTAAAGTGAGAAGAAACCCAAAGAGAGAGAGAGAGAGAGAGAGAGAGAGAGAGAGAGAGAGAGAATTTGGTAGGTTGAGTGGCCGAGAGACCTTTGAAGAGATCAGTAGCAGCGGTATTTCCCCGGAGAGAGAGAGAGAGAGAGAGATGGAGAAAGAGAGAGAGACAGAGATGAAGAGGACGGAGAGGAGGCTTGAGGAGCTTCTGGGACAAGAAGACATGAGATGTGTTGTAATGCCGAGCGAGCTACAGGCTAGCTGATTGAGTGGAGGACACAGACACACACACTGACACTTAGAAAAGATGTAAAGCTGCTCTCGCTACACTTTCTGCTCTGAGGCAGGGCGCCAAGTCTCAAGTGACGAACTGGAGACCCTCCAGAGCCTATACACACACACACACACACACACACACACACACACACACACACCTTAACACATTTTACACACTCAAGACACACACATACACACACAAAACCACAAATGGGACAAGGGGGACTCCGCTCCAGTGGGACCCTTTTCACGTTTCTTTTTTTCAGCCACTTCTTTTTTTTTCTTCTGCTGTATTTCATTATTCACCCAGTCTCTCTCTCTCTCTCTCTCTCTCTCTTTCTCCTCTTCACCTTCCCGCCCAACCACACATCTCCCTCCTCCCTCTCTCCTCCGCCTCCTCCTCCTCATTCTCCTCCTCCTCCTACTACTGCTGCTTAGCTCCATCCAGTCCAGTCTCATTGTCCTCACACACACACACACACACACACACCTCGCCGCCGAGCGTGTGAGCACGCACGCGTGTGTGTGTGTGCATGTGTCTCTGGGAGGACGGAGGTGCAGCCGGTCATTTCTACACCACAGCACAGCAGCGGAGCGCCGGGTTCCACTCTGAGGTGAGTGTGTGTCACCTCCTTATCTGACAAACACGCACATTGACACACTGTTTTAGCCTGTAATTGAGTTCCTAACGCTCTTTAAAGTGTGTGTGCGCTGTCTTATGTCTCTACACTCTAAGTGTAGGATGGTGTGGAGTGTGTGAATTTGTGTGTCTGTGTGTTGTTTGCGTTAACAGGGGTCAAAGGTGCTGGCGGTGACATTTGAACACTGTAGGACTGGATATGGAGCTGAGATTATGGCTTATGCTTGTCCAGACTGTTGGTGTGATTGTGAGTGAATGTGTGTGTGTTGATCCATGTGTGTATGTGTGTGTGTGTGTGTAGCCAGAGGGTGAGCTTGACTAAGTCTGTACGTGCTCTGCTTATGAATTACTGACCACGGCTTGAGTCTTACTCCCCGCTAGTTCACATTGAGCATGCAAGCACTCCCTCCTTTAGTTTTTTCCTCTTTCCTTCCTCCTCCATCTATCTATCTCTTTCTTTCTCTTCCTCTTTTCTCATCCCGTCTGATTCGACTTCAGTGACTTAATTGGCATGGCTGCGTATTGGAAACCACACAGCCAAAAGCCGTGCACCAAATGCAAATTCTCAAACCAACCAGCCAACACTTTATATGTTCAAATTATCTCGACTTCTTTCTTTCTTTCTTTCTCTCTCTTCGTCGACTCTCTCTCTGTCTCACACACACACACATATACGCACACATACCATGGCAGATTTAAATATTTCCCGGCGGGGTTGGAGGGTGAACAGAAATAGATCTAATTCTAAATCAGGACGGAGAGCTCGGCTCAGGCAGCCTCGCCACCCTCCCTTCCACCCTCCCTCTTTCCCGTTACAGCCAGCAGCTACAACACTTGCGCTCCAAAAAAAAAAAAAAGTTCAAAGATTAGCTGCAAATTCAACATTTTGGAGCTAATAATATGGAGTGAATACGCCCCAACTGTATGAAATAGCAGCTGCTGTAATGCTGCCAAACAGCTCACACTTTGGCCTTGATACTCTGGACATCGGAGGCGTGAGGACAAAAGGGCGTCTCAGTTTTAGAGATATCGAAACAATGCAGCTTTCTTGAATTAGATGGTTTTTCTCTTTTTGTAGATTTGTACTGCGCCACGGACAAAATAATAATAAATCTGAACACAGGAGATGTTAAAGTGTGTGATTTGTTTCAGAGAACATGACTTTTTTGAAAGATTTTGCAGAGTTTAAGCTCTATGGATTTGTCTGTTCCGGCTTCTTGGCTGCTACAGTAGCTGCCTGCACTGGAGAAAGCAGCCCGGATTAAGCCTCTAAGACTGGAGTTAAGATACAGATCTGGAGTTGATGAGTTCCTAGCTGCCTGTCTGTCTGCCCATACCTATCTGTCTGCCATGTCTATGTGACTCAAGAGCAGGAGCGATAGGATAGGTCTTGGCCGTCGGCTGCCTCAGCAGCCCCGGAAAGGTACAGAAAGACGGAGATGTGGAAGAGTTGGAAGAGGAGAGTCGGAGGAGGAGGAGGAGGAGGAGGAGGAGGGGGAAGACAGGAGAGCAGGTTGAAGGAATGTGTGTGTTCATATGTCAAAGTGTGAGTTTGTGGCAGCAGTGTGAGAGATAAAGCAGGATGGGGGTGGTGGGATAAGATGTGCTGAAGGCTGGATAAGCAGCACCTGGCTTGAGAGAGAAAATAAAAGATAAGAATGCACGAAGGGGGGATGTGAGGGTGGGGGTTGTAGAAGTGGGTGAAACCTCCTGTATCTACCTACCGTCAGGATGGATGTCACCCACTCTCTCCCTCTTCCTCTGTCTCCCTCACTAACCGCCCTCTTCCTCTCTCCTTTTTTTTTGACAATGAGCCGACAGCAAAGAACAAAAGAAGACATAATACATGCAAACCGTCCTCTCTCTGCAGTCAGGAAGGAGAGGAGGAGGAGGAGGAGGAGGAGGAGATGGGAAAGAGAGAGGGATGAGTAAGGCACAACATGTAAGGCGATTGCGTTAATGAAATTATATATTTTTTTAAAAAGGAATTAAAAATAAAATAAGCTGCTGCTCCAGAAAAGTCACGCTCGTGTATTTTTGAAAAGACAGCAAATCAGTGGGTGAACTTTGTGATACAAAGTGTCATTTAAAGTTGGAGTAAGAAATGACTGCATGTGATAATTTTACATTTTACACCCAGACGAAGCTTTTAACGAGCTGATAGAAGTCAAAGGGAAAAAGTCTGTCATCACTCGAACACTCATAAAAAATAACTGAAGTTCACATTCTGCTGCCTGTTGTGGTCGCTCAAATGATGATTTTCTTCTCTCATAAGCAAAGACTGTAGCGTGATGTTCTTATAGTGCCAAGAAAACCTCAGAGTTGAGGAGGGTGGGCAGCTGCTTCTGCATACGAAGTGTTGAAATCGACTGTCCAATTCCATCTTTTACCAAGCTAATTACCAGCTAATGCTGAATACTTTTACTACTGAACCAAACCTTCAAAGTTTATTGGAACTTCCTTTGTCTATGAGCAATCAGTGTACACATCAGCTTCTGAGTTGTAACTTAGAGTTAGAGATGTCGATGATGATGTCATCCCAATATACCATTTGGTAATAAGAAATACCCAAGTGGTTACAAAGCCTCTATCGCTGGCATCGGAAAAAAGACCCAGAATCAACACCAATACAAATCAGTTAAGCTAATTCTAAGAGAGCAATCATTTGTTTGACTCTGGTTTCACTGGTTAATGAACCGCTACAAATCCATGACCCTGCAAAAGTAGCCAGACAATTTAAATAATGTGACTAAGGCTTGCAGTTGTGGAAACACATCTTGCAATAACATCGCACTCCAAAGTCAGTCTAACAGGTGTTTCCTGTTCTTCCCATTCCGCCAACATCGTGTGAATTTAGCAGAATTGTAGTTCCAACATAGTCTTTCAGACAATCATAAAAATAACTTTATTTTGTAGACGTAAAATGATTACCCAAACTGTCACTTGTAACCAGTTGTAGACCAGCTTCCTGGTTTAATTTGACCCATTGTTCCTGCCATTTTTCTTACTCACAGATTATTAGCGCTGTGACTGTTAAACAGGTATTTCCACTTTCAGAATAAACTGGTGACTCACCTTACAAAACTGTTGGTTTGTAGGCAATCTGGTATTCTGACCACCTACTATTAGAGATATTTAGATGTCTGATCAACATAATATGATGATTACATGGTATGTTAGCAACCTTATTATGTAAATGATAATTACGATGAAACTGAACAGTTAACGCTATAGATAGAAAGGGGAATGATTCACAGCAGGGGAGGTGATTATGTTTGCATACAGTTTGGGATGCTGGGCTTATACAGCATCTATAGGCTCTTCCCTTTGGCTCTTCTCACTTATTCAGCCTACTCATAATTAATGGTTTCTGTGTGTTACACATATTAGAGACCCTCACACACACACATGCACGTGATCACGCTCTGGCAGACTTTAGCTGCGGTAATTAAAGAAGTGTTAGCGGTGAGTGAATAAAACATGCATCAATCCCTCTTCCCTTCATTTGAACTCCCCTCCTCCATTCTCTCCTCAGCTTGTTTTTCCTCCCTGTTCCCTTCCCTCTTTTTATCTATTTCCCTCTCTCCCCTCTGTTATTCCTTTAATCATCCTCTCGCTCTTTATCTTCTCTTTTTCTCCTGTTGTTCTGCCTTTTATTGTCTTCCTCCGCCTCCTATTATTCTGCTCCTTCCTCCTCGGTTTCTCCATTCCTGTTCTCCTCACCTCCCCCCTCTGTTTTTTTTTCCTCCTTTATAACTATCTCCTTACTCTTACTCTTCACCTCCTCTTCCCCTCTCACTTCCTCCTCTTCTCCTCTCCTCTCTGTCATTCCCCAGAGGTGAACCAATGTGTGCAAGCTGTTGCAGCAAGGGCAGCGCTGGCGTAGATAGAGCTAGCAGGGATGAGATATACAGCGGGTGTGTGTGTGAAAACTTGGAAATACACACTCTTCCTAGCACACGCACACACGCACACACACATGCGTGCCTTGTAGACTCTGCAGGTGCTGCATCAAGATAAATGAGCCGTCATTAGCCAATCAGGTCAGCCGGTGGGAGGGCGATGGAATACCAAGGAGCGAGATCAGCTAGTGGAGGTCAAGTCTCTGACAGAAGAGATGTGTGTATTTATGTGTGTCTCTGTACGGAGAGATTGAGAAGGAGGAATCCCTGATTAGATGTGAGCTCATGCAAAGTTTTCCTCTCCTCCTCCCCCTCCTTCTCGCTGCACGAGCTTCCCTTTCCCTTCCTTCCTCCATTGCTCCGTTTCTTCTTTTTTTTCTCCCACCAGCACTCCTCTGGGAAGCGGAGGAGCGCTGAAGATTGTTGTGCTGCCGTTTGACGGCCTAATTGGTATCTTCGGCCCATTGTTTATCTCTTCATCGGCGACTCGTCAGAGTGAAGGAGACAGAGGTTGAGGAGGAATTAAAAGTGTTTTCAGAAGTCTAGTTTCCGGCTCTGGATTTTCTGCAGAAGGAAAAAGGTAGATGTCATATTATGTATTTTTTGGTGGTTTTCTTTCCAAAAGCACTTCTCCAGGGAAAGAGCTATGAAACCAATTAGAGAGAAAGTTAGACTGGCATATATTCTCATTACAACACCATAATCAATCACGTTTGTGCCCTCTTAACATTTACACTACCACTATGCATAAAGTGCTCAGTCTAACCGCCAAGGTGCTGCTGGGAAGGAGGAAGGTAAATGATTAACCCCATGGAAAAAAAACCCTCTAATCTCCCTTATTCTGCCCCTCTCTCTCTATGAATGTGTGTGTGTGTATGTGGGGGGGTGGGCTTTCAGGATGGCCACTGGCTTGCTTTGATCACTAATCCTTTCTCTGGCCTGACTTTCTGGTCCCTGGTTCTTTTTATTTTTTCCTCTGCCCATCTCTCCGCTCTCATCTCCTCTCCAGCGCCCGCCTCGTGCGGCCGGTTGCCATGTCTGCATTGTGAGCAGCTTACAGGCGAATAACTAGGGCAGGGAGCCCTCTCTGTCTTTTTCTTCTCCCTCTCTCTCTCTCTCTCTCTGCCTCTTGCAACTGTTTTACTATTCTCTGTTTTCATCACTGCGTAAAGGATAGGTTTTAGAATAAAATACTCGAGTCATGAGTCACTGTAATCATTCCTTCTTTCTCAAAATGTGGCATCATTGTATACCAAGTCAATGGAAGAATGAGAGTGGATGCTAATTGATGCAGAGTAGTTCTGGGCGTTGCAAATTGCAGAGATGACTCTTCTATGTGAGCTGAGAAGCATTATCACGCTTATCCAAAAGCTTTATGAGAAATTTAAAAAAGGAGCGAGACTGGAGGACAGACAGAGCGCACACAGTCAACATGCACTCTGTCTGAAAAGTCCATCTGTACTGAATTGGTAGTCAAACCAAAAAACGTACACCTGTAGGTAGACCTACTTGGTTTAAGGTGAAAAAAAAATGCTAAAAGACCAGTAACATTACCAAACAGCCAAGTTAAGTTTCAAAGTGTGTCCCCATATTTGTCTTTTACTGGACTTTGTCTCCTTGACAGAGGAGTACTTATGTAGGTTTTATGGGCAATAACCTACATAAAAGTAACACTGTGAAGATACAGTACTTTCTAATTTGAAAAAGTGTGACTGCCTCATTTTATCATCAGCTTGACTTTAACATGATTTTTTTAAGCAAAGCTGCAGATTTTTTACAATGTCATTTCGCTACGAAAAGATCAGGAATGATCACAGTGACCAAAGAGTCTTTGACCTACATCTGTAATGTGAGTGTAGTAATAAGATATAACATCCTCTTAACACAAATCTGTTGAGCTGAACATCCTCTTTCATTCAACAGTTACTTTCTCTCTTCTGCTATTCTCCACATACCCCCCGGTTTCTTCCCTTCCCTTCTCTTTCCTTTCTTTTCTATCTCCATCTGTATTTTTCTCCCCATCTCTCCGTCCATTGCTCTGAGATCACTGTGACCTTTCTGTCCTCCTTTCTGTTGCTTTCTCTCTCACTCGCTATCTGTTTTTTTCTCCTGGTTTCAGGTAATCTGTCCAACCAGCTGAGGCGAGAAATCTCTTGGCTGCAGGGCACACACAAAAACACTGTCTCTCTTTCTCTATGTCTGTCTGTCTGTCGCTCTCTCTCATAGTTCACAGCCCCTTTAAGGCTCCTGCCAATGCCTTACACCGTTATTATTCAGAACATTCATAACTTCATAGAGGAGCTCAGTGGTTGGCCAGACAGTTGTAGTGCAAGTGAGACCTCGTAATCCCTCTGCTCTCTGGCCGGGCCTCGTTAAGCCTTTCCCCACTGGGAACCCGGAGGTTATAATTAACGTATCTCTGGTAGACCTTGTGAGTGCCTCTTTCGCTTTTTCTGTAGTCCTGGTCTCACTCCACAAGGGGGCAGGGGAGAAACCTATAGAAGCCAACAAACAACATAAAGTGTTTGTCAGCAGCCATAGTGAAGTTAAGAGCTAACTTTTCTAGTGTAACATAGATGCTGAGGCTGCATCCAAACATCACTTTACTGCAAAAAATGCTAGTCGGCTACAACATACCACTGAACAGATTTGAAAGCCAGTGTAGGCATGAGACAAACAAACTCTTTATAAGTGTCCAAACATGCCTCTGTTGTGTGAAATGACATCCAAAAAGCAAAAAAGGTGATGTGATAAATGAACCACAGACTGTGTAAAACATGGATGTAGTCTCTGTGACGTCACCCACAGGATTGTTCAGAGCTTCTGGCGGTCGCCATCTTGCCAGATCTGCCTCCGAAAACTGTTTTTTGTACCATTCTGTAAATATGTTGGACATTTTAATATGGGGGCTTATGGAAATTGACATCTTCTGTAGCCAGCCTCAAGTGGCCATTTGGGATACTGCACTTCCTGGCACTTCCGCACTGGCCTTACTTTGTCGCTTGTACTGAACCCATTACGATGCTCAACCCACAGAGGTTCAGTTCAATTCAATTTTATTTATATAGCGCTATATCATAAAAGTTATCTCATGACACTTTTCATAAAGAGCAGTCTAGTCAAGTCTAGACCGTACTCTTAATATTACAGACAGTATAATATTATTTACAACGACCCAACAATTCCACCATGAGCAAGCACTTGGCAACGGTGGCGAGGAAAAACTTCAGTCACAACAGCAACAAGTTATTCTTTAATGCTGAAACAATTTTTGATTAACGATGTGTCATCCATCGAGCAAAATTCCCAAACAGTTGATTCTTACTTCTGTTTAATAGAATGGTAAAAATAATCTCTTTGGGTTTTCTACCGTCAGACAAAGAAAGCCTGGAAAGAAACTTGTCACTGGCATTTTGTTACTATTTGATACCATTTGTATGACACTTAAATGATTAATCAAACGATTATTCATAAAGGTAAAAATAGTTGCAGCTCTAGCTTATTTAGTCCATTTCTGAGTCATAGTCAGAGTGGCACCAGATATTTTTGCTTTCCCATGCAGTCGATTAAATGGCATTTTCTCTTCAGATAAGATGGATCACTTCACAAAGTGTCTAGTCAATGCCACTTTATTCATAGAAATTAGCCAAAACAATCTGGTTTGCGATGTTAAGTATTGAATTATCTCACTTTAATATTAAAGTGACTTTTTGCGCAACTCGTCTGACAAAATGGACACATCGATGTTGAGAATCGAGTCGTCCTAGAGAGAGGGCGGATATATCCAGGAGCAGGTGGAGTGGTGGTGTGTGTATTTGTGTGTGTGTGTGTGTGTGTGTGTGTGTGTGTGTGTGTTAGGGGAATTTGGAAATGTGTGTGTGCTGAAGGGACAAGCACAAAGCACTGGCCTGTGGAGAAGAGAGAAAGCTCCTGTGTGTTAGCGAGTCAATAGACTCTTTGTTCACTGGGACTGGGAGACAGTTAGCCATGAGGACAGACTGAGACTCCAGCGCACCATAGTGTACCTGAACCCTAATACACACACATGCACACACACACAGCCATGAGACAGCACCCACACTATTCAAATACCTGAGCCCGACAGGCCGTCATTCAATCTCTGTCCATTCCTCCTGCTTTACCTTCTTTACCACCTTATCAGTTTTTTCCTGACTCTCTCCACTTTGCTCCTCACTTCCTTTCTCTCTTTTTCTATACATAAATCCACCTTTCCATCCCTCTTCATCCCACCCACCGTTGGCGCCTTTGTGTTGGAACAACAGAAACTGTTTCCCTGTTTTTTCAGCCCTCTCGGTTATCTGGACTTAGGGGGTGGGTGGAAGTTTTTTTTTTTACCTGAGAGCAGGACAGAGGGCATTTTGTGTTGGACAAGGGAGCGAGGGACAGCAGGGTTGGAGAGGAGAAAGAGAGAGTTGGGTGGGTAGAATGGGGGAGGGGTTGTGGTAGTGTTGGTAGGGGGGGTGGGTAGGGGGGATACAGGTAAAAGCTTTGTGCAGGTACCAGAATGAAGTGCAGGAAACCAGGACACACGCTGGTTTCTATGTGATGGTAAAGACAGAGTGAAACTGGGGCTGAAAGCCAGAAAAAGAAGGACATGGAGACGGGAAACACGGAGGAGAGACGATCAGATAAGTGGTAGGGAAATGTTTGTGTGTGGTGACACAATGGCAGAGTGAAGAGAACTCGGGGAACGTGTAAGTAAAACCAAAATCTGTAAGCATTTGTTCTCATTTTTATGAGCTTTCTCTGCTTTTGAAAAGTAATCTGTGAATTCTGGGAGCTGCATCGTGCCTCTTAAGTCTATCCCCTGCATATAATGACCTAAAAAAAACTGTACATGAAAGCGAGAGCTTTGGGATTCGAAAAATTCGAGGCCACTGCAGAGTAAAACTTGTGTTTTATACACCAGTTAAGAGCGTGTTGTTTCCTGCATGATGGGAAATGTTCTGGACGGGAGGGTTCTCAGTGGCAACTTATATTCCATGAGTAGAAGTCAAGCATGTCAGCATGAATCACACTCACATACAGTGTTTCTGCTTTGTATATATGTGTGTGTGTGTGTGTGTCCGAAGGCAGGCGCGTTATAAATAATGGATAAAGGTCTAATAAGCTTTCTGTGGAACGTCTCTGGGCTGTTGACCATTGGGATCAGCATTAGGATTCTGTCACTCAAACTCAAAGACACAACACTCAGCTTATCTATTGCTCTATGTACACACACACACACACAAACACAACAGCTGTTTGAGCACACACGCATATGCTCGCATACTCATACATTTTTTCGCTCTCATACAAACACTGATCGCCTTATCTCGTCATCCAAACAAGAAGATAACAAATAAACCACATTGTCTGTTTCCACAGAGGATCTCGATAAGACACAAATCAGCTTACACACACACACACACATACTCGGACAAAGACCCACACAAACATATACAGGCACGTACAAAGAAGCACAAGTTTTCACGGGAATGAGGTTGAAAAAGTCGGACAAAAACAAGGATGGATGACTTTGACATTAATCCCACCTGCTTCAATCGCTCTCTGGGTTCCCCTCTTGCTTTATTCTCAAACCTGCTTCTTTATCTCTGGTTTCTTCTTATCTCTGCATGTCTTTCCAGCCCTCTGACTTTCCCATCCCCGTGTTTGTTGCTGCAGCATGTCTCTCGAAAAGTAGTGACCCCCCCCACCCCCAAACTGTGAAATAGCTTTTTGTTCATCAGATAGTTGGTTATTGCCACTTGCAGGTGTGTATATGTGTGTTTTTGTCTTTTATCTTAAAGTATAGTAAAAGTAGTTTGGAATTTTGGGAAATGATCACATTGATACTAGAAAATGTTAGACTACAGCCAGAAGTTGGTTAGCTTAGCTGAGCATAGAGTGATTCCTGGGAAAAACAGCTAGCCTGGGTCAGTTCAATGATCCAAAGGTCTGCTTACCAACACCTCCAAATCTCTCAAATTAAAATTATACCTTGTCTGTGTGATCGTTCAACTCTAAAAGTCCATAACATGTTAAAATGAACTACGTTAAGTAATTCTAAAAGCTGTTTCCTTGAAGAGCCCAACACGGCAGATGTGGAGCATAAGGAATAAAAATGAGCATTCGGCGTGAAAGTCCTCCAATGTGTAGTCAGCCATGTCCCTCAATCAAGTCAAAGCCAGATTGTGACTCTTTAATTCTGTCTAATCGGACACAGAAAGACAAAAATATCCTGTAGGGTGTTCAAAGCATAGACGGTATAAAAAATGGTCATAGTTTCTGTGATGTTACCCATAAATTACTGAAGAGCCTTTGTGAAGTTCAGTTGTCATGAATGGGGAAATAGCCTAGAGAGTCTTTTGTACCAGGCTGTAAACATGTTTATTTCTGCTGTGAAGTTGGACATTTTAATATAGGGGCTTATGGATTAATCATTGTCTTATTCTATAGCCAGCCTCAAGAGGCTGTTCGAGGAACTGCAGTTTTTGGCACAACTTAGCTTCACTTGACAGCCACAGAGGTTGTCACTTGGTTAAAATTCACTACCTGTAAACACAATGTTTTGAGAGTCTAATTCTTTCAGGGTAGAATCGGCTCTGAAACAGAATTCAGACTACAATGGGGTGAGAGTTAAATAGATTAGAGCCAAATCATCCAGGCCTAATTCAGTTTAGTTTGTTGTTCATTGTTACAGACAGAATTAATTTCAAGCAAAGCTTATAGATTCAAGATTTATTTATTTAATTTCCTCGAGAAACAAAATGTATTATGTTGGTCAGTTTTTTATCTTCAATAAAATTTTATTTTAATGTGTTTCATTTAGAAATTGTGAATCAATACTTTGTCATATTTTAAACACTCACACAGCACAAAAAAATCTCCACTGAAGCTCATTATCATGGTTTTAATGCAGCTTGATAGAGCAGAATGATTTAGTGGTAGGGATACATGGGCACATGACTGCCTTGAAATGAATAATTTCAACTTTTTATCAAAGTATTATATATATAATAATTCAAATTCACTGCCAATTTCTGTTTTTCCTCGGCTAATCTCACCAACCAGGAATATCGGTCTGGCCCTAGTTTGGAGCCCACCATGTTTGGTTCATGCATGGTGCCACGCTGTACTCGGGCCTGTGGCTGTTCATTAATGTGTGTATTTGTGGATGCACGTGGGCCGCTTTGCCTCCCTCTCCTTCTCTCTGTTAACGTTGACTCATCCATTTTCAGCCAGTTAATAATTCAGAGGGTCTGCAGGCTGTGTTTTCATCTGTCTCATCTCTGCGCTCGCCTGTGAAAGAACCCCTAGTAATTACACACCACCAAAACAAGACACCGACTCCTGATGGCTGGCAGCATGGCTAGGGATGGAGAGCGAGCAAGTGGTGGTGCTGGTGCTGGTGGTGGGGTGGGGAGAAGAGAAGGAGAGATCGAAGGACAGGAGGGGAGGGATTGTAGGATACACAGGAGACAAGAAGGATACACAGTGGAGAGAGGTGTCTCAGCACTGTTGTAAATCCTCTGCAGGGCCTTGTAAGCTGTCAGACAAGCTGAGGGTGTTAAAGGCATGAAGCAAGAGAGCTACACACACTCACGGACACACACACACACACGCAAATCATTGTGCGGAAGAGAAAAGTTTACTCCTGCTACTGTCGTGACTGACTCGCTGCTGTGTTTTATGGCTTTCTATTCCTATGTGATTTTCTCTGGCATGTCACATAGGGTCTAAAGCCATTGGGTACAGAGTGGGAGATCTGCAAACGTGGTTTAGATGGGTATACGCAATGACAGAGAGGGGATAAAAGAAGAGCACATGGAGGTTTAATAGCATATATGTACACACACACACACACACACACACACACACACACGCTCATATACACTGCACCGCCTGAGGCGTTTTTGTCTCTGCTTGCAGGCAGCCCAGTCTAGCTCAGCTAATTGCCCCCCGTATGAGACAGGTTGAAGTGTGCATCAATCCCTAAAGCCCCACACACACACACACACGCATGAATGCAGACACTTTGTTTGGTCTGTGCCTGTGTTTTTGTCACCCACACTCTCCCACTTGCATTACACACACACACACACACACACACACACAGTATACAGTCCCCAGCCAGGCCTGCTGGTGCTGCTGACTCAGGTTGGTATTTAATGAAGCTCTCAGTTTCACCTCGCGTCTCCTAATCTCAGTGCTCCTTTGTGATTGGCTGCTAGCACGCTAGCGAAAAATGTTAACGTTGGGAGTTTAGTGAGCCTCAAGACTACTTCTGCCTGCGTGTGTGTGTGTGTGTGTGTGTGTGTGAGAGAGAGAGAGAGAGAGAGAGAGAGAGAGAGGAGGAGAGAGGAAGAAGGAGACACAGGGGAGAGAGAGAGAATAATCAAAGCGCAAATACGGATGTGAAGAAAAATGTGGGAAGGAGTGTATTGGTAAAGGAGTTTTTCTCCTCCTGAGTGACAGCACTCAATAGACCACCATGCCAATCTTTACTGCAGTGTGTGTGTGTGTGTGTGTGTGTGTGTGTGTGTGTGTGTGCGTGCGGTGTGTGTTGACTGACCTATTGACTAAACCTCAGCAACTTTCTCTGCATTGAGTTTCTTGCTGAGAGCGCTGCAAAAATGTGAAACACACATATACACACATTGTCTTTGAGTAGCGTATCGACAGCTGTCTGCTGTATACATTTACTGGATTACAGCAGTTTCCTGCTGCCGACCTTTAGTTGATATAAATGATGGTAAATGTCACACAGTTGCGATGCGGTTGTGTGTATGACGAGATGTTTCTGACGATGTAGCCTTCAAGGTTGACCATGACACCAACAAGGAGCCTTAATTCCATTTGGCCAGTTCCCTTTGTGGCTCCTTTAAATTCTGATCACAGTAGTCGTGTCTTCATCTAAATTTGTACCAAATTTCAAATAATTCAGCAACAGAAAATGGAAGTGATTGCTTGTTCCATCCACTACCATGAATATGATGAGTTAAAAGAAATGAAAAGAATGCTAGCCAATCTTCAAACAGTGAAAAACAAACATAAAACAGGCTGTAAATCAGACATTTGTGTTTGTTTCATGTATTAATGTGAAGAAGATTCCATCAGATCTATGTGGCGTGATCAGAGATTGATTATAGAGCCACGAGGCAACAGCTGATCAGTCACGTGACTTTAATGTTCGCTACGTCAAAATCTATTAAAAGGCCTGAGCTTTTTTTTTTTTTTAGAAAAGGGCAAGTAAAAGTTAAATTTTTTAAGTTTGAATTTCCATCAAGTTCCATCAAACTTCTCTCATGCCATATTTCAAAATGCACATCAAACTACTTTTTTACTCTTAAGGGTCCAGAAGTAAAAGTTCAGACTTCTTTGGGCAATCTCCGAACTTTGATAAAAAGTTAAAGGTCCATTTACATTTAGTCATTTAGCTGATGCTTTTACCCAAAGCAACTTATGCAAAAAGGTACAGTGTGAAACATTGTAGTGCAGCAGTAAGTACTACTCACATAGGATCAAGTGACAGTTCTAGAGGGGGATAGATTTAACATGTCCAGTTGTTGGTAGAAAAGTTTGGGTTGCCCTGCGTGTACAGGTGACAGAGGCAGGCTTTATTTATTGGAGAAGCACAACAGTTGGGAGGTAACATATGCCTCTATAAGGGCATTTAAGTAAGTGGGTGCAGAACCAAAGACTACTGTTTGGCATTAGCTAGGACAGAAGTCAAATGTGATTTTGACTACAAATGATCTGATTGAAGAAAACTTGACTATACGTATAGTATCATTAAATTATCATGGAGACACCTGTGTCTTTATGTTAGGGAACATTAATAAAAAAAAAATACAAAAGAAATTTACAGGTGGGAAAATATCTGTAACTACTACTACTTTCTATTATAAATGAAATATACTGATATACAGATATACACATAATTAGCACTTTTGTCTAGAGTTTCCCACTAAACAAATCAGATCAACACTACAGCGGATCACAAGTTTATATATATTCTGTGCATCATTGCTGGCTCCCTAAATAGCCGTCCAAAAATAAGACAATTATCCATCCCAGTGAGAAGAATATTGTACATATTTGTACAGCTTGAGCCGGAGGCCTTCCTCAGAGAAGTTATCCCACAATCTGATCTGATAATATGAAGACCATTTCTGTCTGTACGACTTGCATTCCAGTTCACTGGGTGAAATTTACCAATTTGTGTGCTCAAAGTAGCCACCGAAAGAATGAGATCAGTGCAAATCATTGATGCCTGTATTGTGCTGGGAGGCACTTTTGCTGAAAGCATCCGCTGCACGCGATGAAATGGCAGCTACACCCTGTATTAACTTTAGGAGAGGCCTTTAGGCAAACTGTAAGTGAATCAAATTAACCCACATAAGGCAAAATCTTGTCATCGCAAAGTTCAGTTAAAAGTTCTAATCGGGACTCTCGCTTTGCTTCAATGTGCATAAAAGAATGAAAACCCTTTTCTTCTGCTTTGATGCCGTGTATCCGTGTGTTCAAAAGAGAACGCTCCTCACCAGCAGCGTGGTGTCTTGGCAGATCACCAGATGAAGGAGAAAACGTTTTAACGCCTCCTCTCCCTCTCCCCCCTCTCTTCTCCCTCTTCCCCTCAGGTGAACGTGGATGCGGCGCTTCAGATAGGCCATGCCCTTCACCTGTGCCTGCTTCTGTGGCCTGAACGGCTTCTGCCGCAGACGGAGGAAGAAGAAAAAGGAGCAAGTGGAGGAAGAGGAGGCTGAGGAGGGAGAACAACGGAGGGATCAGGAGACAGAGGTGTGACAGCGGCGCTGTCAGCTGCAATCTCTTCACCTTCAACAGGGTTTTATCCTTTTAACAGCCTGCAATGTACAGCCCAGGTTACTGCCACTCAGTTCAGACTGTCTTATATTATGTGTTGGGATACTATAACAGGGACTTTATAGGGGCTTCAGAAAACACATGCTTTTATTGAACATTCTGAATGAATTGTGCATTTTTCAACCAGGTACTGTATCTTTTTGCAATATCTGTGACTAAGACTTTAGGATTTTCTACTTTTTAAATGTCTAAACTCTACAACCACAGCACTGTCTTGAGCCATATTCCTCAAGATGAATCAAACTGATGAAAATAAAAGCCTGTGAACTCTGAGCCCATCCACATTACCCATCCCTGCAACACTCTACTTTTTCCCTTGGCAGCTGACTGAGAACTTTGCTTCTGCTGATGTGATTCCAAAAAGAAAAAACATTTCTTTTTCATTCATTTGATTCATGTCTTGCCATAGCTGGTGTACCGCATAAGGTGTGAAAAGATGCCGGGGCCCTAGAAATCCATTATTTCTCTCAGTCACACCTCTCAGCCATGCCCCATCTCTGCCTTCTCCCCCCTTAATCGTAGTTCCACGGAGGCTGAATTGGAACCAAAGCTCGCAGGAGCTCTGCACCTCCTCACCTGCCTGCTTATGTCAGATCAACTTAGTGAAAACTTCAGCCAAGTGAGAAAGTGTGCAGTAATTTCCAAAGTCACCCACGGAGGGCTGGAGCCCCATCTCGGTTTTCACGCTGAGCTGGGCCCAATCTAAAGCCGAGCAGCTGTCCAATCAGCAGCTTAGCTGGAGTGTGAAGATAGGAGTCAAGGGTCAGAATGAGCAACAGGGTTTGCGAGAAGTCCCTCCTCTGATGCCGTAGCATCTCTGTCTCATTAATAGGCAGCCAAGTAATTACAAACGCACACTCACCGATGCAGACCCATCAATTAATGTCCCCCCCGGTGGGAGTGGAGAGTCTGTCCGTAAATGCCACTGCGGTGTGCTTCCAGCTGTCACCTGTGTGAGTGTATGACTCTGAAAGTGTATGCGCGTGCTTGTGTTTCGTCTCGGCTGCAACAATAGACTTTCAAAGCTGAAACAAGTGGTTAAGATATCCATTCAGCTGCTATAGAACCGCCTTTTCAGAATGCACATCGAGACACAAAGACAAAGACACACACACATACAGGTCTCATTAGCGTGTGTGATTATGCATGGCACGTCCAGTCAGGCAGTGGAGATGTAATTAACCTTTTCCAGCAGGAAACAGATGCCTGGATGTCACACACAAACACACACACACACACACACGTCTGCTGTCAGGGAAACAAAGCCAACGTCACGGTGTCACGGAAACAAAGCCCCAAAAGCGCCGCCTGGCACTCTGTGATAATCCCCTCACGCATATTTACATTCAGGGCTTAGAATGCTGCCGTCTCCACTCTTCCACCACCACCCCACCCGCCCTTCCTCCGCTTCCACCCATCCATCCTCTCGCTCCCCTCTGTCTACCTTTTTGGCCTTCCACCTGATTCACCTTATTCCTTCCGCTATCTCTTCCTCCCCTTCATCTTTTACATCTCCACCCAAACCTCTCCTCCTCGTCGGGGTTCATCTGTTTATTATCAGTGGATAGTACACGGCCTTGCATGGCAGCTCCCGCAGATTAGCCCCCACTCTCTCTTTCTCTGACTCTGAATATCAGGGATTTCTTCAGGCGGGCAAAAAGCTGCTTTACGACAGATTAATGGACGGCCCTGATTGTGTCTGTCGGTGTGTGTCTGTGCCTGCGTGGAATAGATTGTCTGTTTACTCGTTCTCCCGCTACAAGCGGCGAAATGAGACAAAGCTAAAGCCATTTCACAGTGTAGAGCACCTATTATGATTCACTGTGTTACGACGCAGCCCTAATGAGAAAGAGAGAGAATGAGAAGAGGGGTTGGTGGAGGATAGGAGAAAAAAGACGGTAATGAGAGCGAGAGTTGGATATGGAAGAGGGGGGCTAATGCTAGACAGAGCAGTCATGCTAATTGGCTACAGTGGATAACTTTCTGAGGCGGGGTGAGTGTGTGTGTGTGTGTGTGTGTGTGTGTGGTGAAGGGGGGGGGGTTCCACTCGTTTAACGCTCCCTCCATTTCACCTCTTTAATGAGAGGAATATTCGCTCCAGTAATGGCAAAAGACTTGAAATCGGTAACGATTTGTTGCTCACACACACACTTGGAGGTGGTAAGAAGGGGATGGAGGGGTGGGGGATGCTGGAGGGAGGATGGTGTTAGTGGGGGCGGGTGTGTGTGTGTGTGTGTGTGTGTTTTCCCTCAAGCACCACATCCCAGTCCTTTATGGATCATGGCAATTTTCAGGGATTGTAACTCAAGGACAAACAGCTAAAAATAGAGGGGTGGTGCACGACTCCTGCGATAGCGGGGAGGGGGAGGTGGGAGGAGGCGTGTGCACGCGCGCGTGTGGGTGGGTGGGGACGGCGAAAAACGAGTCCTGTCGCATTAGATTTGGGTCAGAAACGAGGGAAGAGCCGACGAAGCGGAGAGTGTTACAGACGGCGGGGAGATTCATCACTCGCTTCTCCCCATACCTCTCGCCCGTCTCCTTCAACGCTCCCTCCCCCTTCTCTCCGGAAAAGATGGTAAACCGCTGGAAAGACAAAGGAGAAGTGGCATCGCAGAAAAAAGAGCGAGAATTGAATGTATAATTTGACGGAAACAGAGACTGAACCACTGCTAGGTTAGATAATATTATAATATTAATATATGCCATTCCATCCAAGGCTCTCTTGCTGTATAATGAGTGCATACATAAATTCATACTATGAAAGATCCCAATAGGGAACAAACTCTAATGTTGGAGCCTTGGGTCCCAGTTTAAAGGAATGGTGTGACATTTTCAAAAAGACGTTTATTTGCTTTCATGTCGATGAGAAGATGTGAGGAACGATCCACTGTCAAGTCTGTACAGAATGTTTAGCATGGGGACAGAGGCATGTGGGTATTGATTAGCTTAGTATAAAAACTGGAAACAACTCTTGGCAAGGAAGCATATTTTCAGAAAATAATTTACTTTACCTTTAATCTACTTGGAGGGTCACACTTTCTCCTGAACCTCATAGCTATGTCCATGAAAGTGCATTGGGTTGAATCTCTAACACTCAACTCGTGCAGAAGACTTTTTAGACACCAGATTTTTACAGTTGCAACTGCCACCTGAATTAACTACAAGAAAAAGGTAGTAGGGTGGGGAGGGAGAGTATTTATTTGGTTGCATCCTACACCCTGGACCTTTAACTTTTTGTGTGATTATAAATGTTATTTATTGACCCATGAGTATAATCAGACCTTGAAGCTTATGTCTTTCGTTCAGGGTAGTCCACTTAAGTTCACCAGTAAAGCTAGCTCCTGTAGTAGGGTGACAGTGAAGCTAAAAGGTTTAGTCAAGTAGGAGTTCTAATGGCCTGGTGTTTGAGACAATACAGCTTCTGGCAGGTGATCACCATTGTATGACATTACCTTTCTCCCCAAGTGTCTTATGTCTACTGTCACTATCAAATTAGGGCCAATTTCAAAAAGACTAACCTGAAAAAAGTTACACATTACACAAGTGACAGCCCCCCAAACTCTCTTTGCCATTGCCGCCTACCTCTGCAACAGGGAAGCCATCAAGTTAACACTGGAACCAACAGAGGTAACCACTCACCATCAGAGGGCAACTGTACAAGCGATTACATTCATGACAGTGTTAGTACCTTTCTTTAGGGAATGGAACCCTCAACCCTGGCAGTCTCACTGTCATACCAAACAGCTCTTTCTCCCTCCGGCGTGTCCTCCCATACATCAGCCTGTTGTCCCCCCATTACTTTCTCCTTCCCTCACACACATCTGTTCTGTTTTCCTAATGAAGAGGAAAGTGATGGTCCCACCATGGCTAATTAGGGGGACCGAGATGCACATCGCTGATAGACTGGTGATAGAGTCAGGAGGGAAGCGCCAACACCGACCGCTTAGAGCTCCCACCAGCATCAGAGGCGGGAATGGGGAAAAGGGATGCCAAGAGGGGAGATAAAAATGAGTGGAGGAGGAGGTGGAAGAGTGAGATATATAGCGTAATTGAGACTGTAATGGGTTTTGTCAGGAGCACCTGTCAGGGTCAAGTTAAAACGATTTTGGTGAGAGAGGAAGAGAGGGATGAGAGGATGGGAGGGGAGAGAAGGGGCCAATTGGAGTCAGGATCCCGGTGAGGAGAGACCCTTGTCCATGCCAACCTCACTTGATTGCCAATTTGTGCCAGTCTACAGACATCAAACGCCAATACGAGCCACAAGCATACACACAAATGCCACTGATTGGAGAGTGCTAACCAGCTAAAAGCACCCATACACATCCAATCACACACATGTGCAAACCCACGCTGACAACCCACCTACGCCGGCTGATTGGACACATCTAGGCGCTTAACAAGGTGTCCACGGTGCAGTCCTAAGCTGTGTGATTGGGAGATAAAACTGCCGCTGTTAAATATCTAATTCTCCCTCACGTCTAAATAAAAATAAGGTGTAGCGCTGATTAGATTGCAGCCTGCTGTGCCAACCTCAGGTCTGAGCCATGTTCATTACCAACCCTCAACCCCCAACCCCAACAAATCCCATCTCTGTTCGCATTCTCCTGCCAGCCACAAATGCTCTATTTCTGATGGAAAAGCAATTCTGACACCCTCGAGAGTTGAGGTCGATGTCTGAGCAGTGATGAAATTAAGTGAAGTAAAATTTATTTATAAATCACTGTTAAAGCTGCACCTGGCAATTTAACATGGTGACAGCCCCGAATGGTAGCGAGACATAACTGATTGAAATTTAGGACCTCAGTACCGAGAAATTCTGTTTAGGCAGTGTCAGTAAATGTCCCGCTCTCGGACCAGAGAGGGTGGGGGTGATGAATAGGTTCAGCAGTCATTCTGGGGACAAAGCTGTCACTCGGTGCTGCTTAGAATTTTACCTTTTTCATTTATCATTTTCATGCCAGACTTTCAAACCTCAACATTTTTCACCTTGGCCGGTAGACTGAAAGTTTTACATGGTACAAATTTTAACAAATGTACTTCTTACAAATTAAAATCCATACATCTGATATAAAACTGCTTTATCATCTGGATGAACAAAAGGACAATCAGCTGGATTTTCTTGCTATATTACATCATAATTAATGCTTAGTGCACCACAGGGCCGGTGCTACTATTGAGGACACTGAGTTTTGGGACCTTGGGGGGGAAAAGATTCTACTCTTGTTGATATTTAGTAAGCTGAACAATATATTCAGCCCTGACTGGCCAATGAATAAATAAAGGATTCATTATTTCCCCACCAGATTTTTATTCCTGGCAGTGACGAATCAACAGGCAACCATTAAACTATTTAAAATCTGATTGGATTATCTGAAAACCGCCTTGTACCAAAGCTGAAATTGTGTTTGTTTTATGGAGATACATGGAGATAAAAGACATACATGCTGGGAAATAAGATTAACCCTCATGACATCATGAGGGTTGTCTTTAGAAAGCTTCCTGTGGAGCCAATAAAGACATTACACATTACACATTTCACAACAACAGTTTTTTAATAATTAACAAGCAGTTTGCAACTTTATTTTTCGTGTCAGATCAACTTTTTTCTTGAGGACATCATCCTGGGACTCGTGACCTCTTTCTAGCCTAAGTAGCTATTTCTATCTTTGGCCACTCCACTGCATGATTCTCCTTAGTTATGTAATATAATATTTATCTTCTAGAGTTTGTCATCTTCAAATCCTCAATTGAATATGTTTTGAAAGAACAAACACAGCATCAAAGCACCAAAATGAACTCTTGATTTAAATCCCTCATGTCTCTCGCGGGCCTTCAACACTGACAAAAAACAATCTTCAAATAATGTGCCACCACCTCAGCTGCCTTGGGGTGACAGTAGACTCAATTTTGTGGAACATTTGTTATTAACAGATCAAAGAGGTTTTTCAAAAAATATTTCTTTGCACTACTTGCTGCTTTTTTCCCCCTGTAAAAACTCACCAGGAATATTACTGGGACACTTTGTGGAATATAACCTGGTTCACTGCCACAGTTTAGGTCTCGGAGCAGTTTTGTTTAACTGTCTTAAGTGTCAGAATATAATAGGGGTAATGAGGACATCCTTTTAAAAAAATAAAACAGCAACAGAGTCAGCAGCAACTCTGCCAGAAAAAAACAAACAAACAATTTATGTCTATTTCAAAAAAAGTCTCCTGAAGTCTCTGATCTTAGTGGGCTGAAGGTTAAAGGAGGCGCACATCGAGGAGGACTCTGTGTTTCCCACATGTTTTCTTCATAACTCAACTTCTACAACTGCTCTGGGCTATCTGAACTCACGCACACAACACTCTCTTTAACTGTAAAGCTATTTTATATTTACCGCCCGACCTCGAAATGAAATTAAATGTATATTGAGCTCCAAACAGAGAAAAACTTTTCTAATTGGCCGGGGGCTGTAAACAGGTCAGGTGGCGCACATATCTGAAGCCAAATCACCATCATCAATGGAAGATAAATCAATTTCTCTCCCCTTTTTTTCCCTCAGCCCTTTCTCTTCGTCCTGCCCCACCTCCTGTTCTCTCTCACACTCTTTCTCATCCACACACACACATTTCTTCAGGAGCTGGTCGATAACAGAGCAGATATTGAGCAGTGGCTGTGGTCTAAATGAGAGTTTGATTTCTCAGGGGGTGTTAGCCCCTGTAACTATGGTGTTGAGTCGCCATCAGAGACCTCTTCGCCAAACGCTCATTGATGAAGTGCACATGTGTGTGTTTCTGTGTGTGTGTGTGTGTGCCACGGGCGCGTGCTTTAAACACCTTTTGATTTAGTTGTGCTGAAGAACAATACTTTTCATTAGAGGCTGATAGCATTCATTAAGAGCAATTCAGCAGGGCCACTAATGAGCTGATCTGCTCTCGAATACCTCATTCTCCTTGAAAAACAATGAAGCATGGCATCTCACAAACACACACACAACACACACACACACACACAAAGAAAAGACAGCACTTGTCCCCCGATTGCATCTTAAGTCAGTTCATCAGAGCTCCAAAAAAGTGAAAAGTAGCTGGCCGAGTCTTTGTTTAGGAAGCTGTGGTGATGCGGTGAACTTTTCTGCTCAATCTGCAAACACACTGTGTCGTTTGAGCCCATTCATAACATTTGCTAAGCCACTGATATTGTCTAAACCAATAAAAAGCATGTGCCTTCCATCCAATACGTGGCCAAAGCCAGTGAGCACATAGCAAACATCTCTGTGTTTTTCCAGATTCTGTCCGTTACCGCTGCTTCGCTCTTGGCATCCAAACTTTGATTTTGTTTGACAGGATTTGTGTTTGCCGTTTGTAGCATCTCACAAATTCTTTCACCCCTGTTAGCCTTCTTTGCGCTTCACCGCCACCCAGAAAAAACACACGGCCTGTTTGTCGGGGCCTGAGTGCGTGTAATGCTATCTCCTTTTTTTGTGGAGTTTTTATATTATTCATATCTCTGGGCCGTTTGCAGCAGGTGGGGGGGGGGGAAGCGAGTCTGAGATGGAAAGAGAAAAACGAAGGAGAAGGAGGAGGAGGGACCTTTGACAGAGCAGCATTGACGAACAGCTCGACATAGTGAGATACATAAACATGAGGTCAGAGAGTATCGCGGTGGGAGACAGAGAAGGAGGAAGGAGAAAGGGCAAGAGAAGGAAAGAGTGTGAGAGTGAGAGCGGGGGAAAGACAGATATACTGCATCAGAAAGGTTGTCTCACATTGACAAGCTCTCACTCTGTTCAGGAAGCCACCAATCAATGCTTTAGCACGGCGGGGCAGGCACTCACACACACATACACACACACACACATCAACCTGCGAGGTGTGTGTGATGGAGCAGAGGATGCGCTAGTGGTCTGCGTGCTGCAGGAGAGTGTGTGTTTGAAATGCAGAGCACGTCAAGAGTCCTAGGGAGCTCCTTTTGCAGCAAAGCCTCATTAAAGAGACACTTGCCTTAAAGCAAGGATATACTACCAGACCACACACACACACACACTTACACACGCTTGACACCAACACTAGAGATTCACTCAGGCTAACAGAAAGCGAGACAAATACAGAAGCAGCTCGGGACAAATGGAATAGAAATCTCTGCGAAGGAATAAATCTCCTCCACTCCTTTTTCTTTGCTCCCATTTCCTTTCCTTGTTCGCCGCATGAATAAAGTTTAATTCATCCAGCGGCAGACCCTCCCCCCATCTCACACTAATATTATATTCATGTATATTTGATTGTGTCAACTCTATGGAGATTGGCTATGCTGTATCTTGTGTGCCTTTTAAAAATGCATCTATGAATAAATAATGTCTGTATCCGCTGATTGAAAAAGCCATATTGCCAGAAAGCCATGATGAAATGATAATGTAATATCTGTCCCTGTGTTGAATAAAGCAAAGCACCCTTCATCCTTTTCCCCCTCCACCTTTATTTATTTTTTTTTAATTCTCTCAGTAAATGAAACCTGAAGCTCTGCAAGCGCACTTTACACTGCCTGATGACATTCTCTTGTATGGTTTGCACTGCTGCTCTGAGTGTGTTTTAATAAAGAGAAAAGCCTCTTTCTATACATCTGAGTGCCGTGTGGTTGTTTGGAGATATTAATAAAGAGAAGCAAGCCGTCTCCCCGAGCGGCTCCCCTGCTAATTGACAGTGATAGCAGAGACTCGTCTCTTGGGCTGATGTTGGGAGCCTAATAAAGATGCATTACTACGAGGATGTGCGAATGATGCAGATCGCGTGTCCCCCACTCCCTCCTCCCTTTTTTCTATCTTCTCCCCCTCCTTCTCCTCCTCCTCCTCCTCCTCCTGTCCTCCTCCTCCTTCTTCTCCTCTCCCCATGCAAGCTGATTAAACTGATAAACTGCGCCAAAAAGAGGGAGAGAAGGGGATGTAAATAATGAAATAGGACGGGGTAAAAGGAAGAGTCAGTAGGGGAGGTGAGAGGAGAGGTGGGGGAGGCGACACAGCGTTAAGATCGAGAGAGAAATCCCATTAGAAACAGCTCCATGCCTAATGAATAAAATGTTAAGTTTGATATCGCCTGCTTAATTTCACAAATTATTAATTGCCGTGACATTTCAAGCTAAAAGCTCTGGCCTCTCTGTGACCCTGTGGTGTCGCACTGTAAATAACGCACACACATACACAAATGCACTCATAACACAATACACAACAGCCGCTGCCAGTCGTGGCTTTGATATACTCTCATTAGCATAGCAACAGCGAGCTGACCATCCGCAAGGGATACAGTAACCCAGGCAACCAGAGTTGGCCAGGCCAAGTATGGGAACCAGAGGCACAAATGGAGCCTTCCTCCCCGACTCCATCCTAATGTATCAACACTCACGGGTCTGAACAAACACGGCGCAAACATTTACACCCAACAGTGGAAGCAATGTTTGCAATTGTTACCGTAAGTAAGCAGCATTTTTATGTCCGGTTCTGGGCATTTTTCTTCAATCACATTCTAGTTTGCTGAATTTTAAATAATATCTGCAGCCGGTCTCCATAATAAAACAGAAGTTACATGTGAGTAGAGAGGGCAAACAGAAACACTGGAAATGCTGTATTTATTTATGCATATTATTTTGTTGTAGTAACGGCAAATTAATACTTATTAGGCCAGAAACATTGACTGTCCTCAAAAGCCTAACGTGACCTGTCTTTACCGAACCCCGTCACCAGGCAACTACATCAGCACTGGACAGTTCTGCAAAACTGAAAAAAAAAAATTACAGTAAAGGTTTGGTTAATTTAGGTTAATACAAAGAGTCACAAAATCTTGTAGGGCAATGGTTGGGGTGGATGGTTGAGTCAACAAGGGTGTGACTTTGACTTTGACCACAGTTTTGTTTCCATCAATTGGTGTTGGTTTCTTTAACCCTGACTGTGATCGTTCCCTGACCATAACTAAGAAATTTGACAGCAGATGGCCATCTACCATTAGCCAAGTTTTTCCTTGCTGCTGTTGCTAAGTGCTTACTCATGGTTGGGATTGTTGGGTGTCTGTAAATACTCTACATGGAAAGTGTCGTGAGATCATTTTTGTTATGATTTGCTATTTAATACTCCCAAAATGACGGTATATGTATAAATATATATGTATATATAGTATTTTGATTGTTTTGCTATTAAACATATAAACTAAACTATTTTTCAAATGGTTCCCAGCCATGGTAATGGTAGTTTGTCTGTTAAAATAATTATGTGCAGGACTATTTCCTGGCTGGGAGCAATGACTTGGTCTTGGTGCCACCATGAACCTACCAGGTGGAATTACATTAAGTCACTGCTCCTACAGAACAAATAGTCTGCATGTAACCCTTGCACTTACACAACTTGCCTTGAAGGCACTGGTGGGTAGAGTTTGGTATCTTGTTCAGGTAGAGCTGGACCAGCTATTTCCACTTTAACCAGTGAACCACGGCTATTGTCAGATGATATCTGTTTGGAAATTCAGCAGAAATGTGTCTTTCTCACCATTATCACGTATCAAGGTTATTAATCGGACTGCAGTTGAAGTCTTGACCTGAACAGGTGTTGTCAGGATTTCCACTGGCTACACTAAAAACCTAGAAACACTGGCTGTTGCTGCCAGAGGCTAAATCGTCCCATATGATAGCTGATGGGTTCCTAGATTGAAGCTAAGCTAACTTGCTTGATTTAAAGGCACAAAAATGACAATGCTTATTTCCCAAAATGTGAAACTATTCCTTTAACTCATTTTTGCATTACTTTTGACAAATACTGTGTATCAGACAGTCTGTTTCTTTTTTCACCAACTTTCCATCTAAATCATTTTTCAATGAGCCACTTACAACGTTTCCTGAACACATTTTCTTTTCTCCATTTTTGACTCCAGTCCTATTTTTGTTGTTGTCTCGAGGGACATTTCAGCCAAACAGCTCTTCGAATTGACTGGGACATTGTAATAATCTCTCCACCCCTGTTTATACCCATACACCTCAAATATAGACTGTGCACCGGCAGATGGAACAGTGTCAGTCTCTCGCCATCATTTGGCATAGAAACCTTGCATAGTTTTTGAAATGCATATGGTGGATCCTTCACAGATGGATACCTCGCGCTGGCAATTTTATTCCACCTGTCAGTGTCTATCCCACCTGCTTGGCGCACACACACACACACACACACACACACACACACACACACACACACACACACAATTGAGCAGTGGAGGAGGTAGTGCTGTAGTTAATTAGAATTTAACATATCAAACTGCACTTTCTCATTACCTAGGTGTGTGTGGGGGTTAATTGTGTAGGCAGAATGACTAGCTGCATAGCTGTTTGTGTTAACTCAAAACAGAAACACGGACTATGTATGGGAGCTTCTAATAATAGAGGCACGGACAGATTGGAAAATCCTCTGCACAAGCAGAATAAAAGTGCTTTAACTACATCTCGGGGTAAGCAAGGAGGCAGTGGGAGAGAGGGAGGAGGAGGTGGAGGAAAAGTTGAGAAAAATTGAGGGTTTGTTTTTTTACTCCCTGTTAGCTCTCTTTGTGATTGCGAAAAGTGGTGCTGTTCAGTCGCGGACGGTGTTGTGGTGATACAGCAGGCTTTTTCAGTGCAGCGTTTTGCCTCGCTGTTCTTTGTGTGCAGCGTTGTGCAGACCCTCTGCAGGCCTCCCAAAGACACAACTCTTTAATGAGCATATCGATCAGTGTTTCTCACACCTTCATTTCCCCCACAGAGAGAAAGAGAGAGAGAGACGGGGAGGAAGGAGAAGAAAAGGAAAGGGAAAGAAAAAAAGAAGCTATGAAGAGACGAAAGCTTTAGAGAAGCTTTAGACTGACAAAGTGGGGCTTTTTTTTTTTCTAAAGACCGCAGGGGAGTCGGCTTTGTGCCTGTAAAATTCAATTTACCTTTTCACAGATGGGCTATACTGCGGCTGGTATTGAGGTGCACAACTCATAAGCCACTCTGAATGTGTGTGTGTGAGCATGTGTCTGTTTCTACTTGTACTGTATGTGCGTGCACACCTGTGAATATGCGCGCTTGTGTGCATGTGTACACACAGGTGCTCGTATGTTCATATGTGTGTGTGTGTGAACAGAGAGTAAAGCGGCAGTGTAAGCCACCCTGGTGTGAACCTGGGTTTTCTCTCAGAGCTCCGTCTCGCTCCAGTCGGTTCTCTGCATCACATTACCTCTCTACCTCCACCCACCCAGCACCACAGACGGAGAGGGAGGAAAAGAAAAAACATCAAAGACAACCAATGAGAGTGTTGTAGCAATTTGAATCACTGGGATGTGACTTCTTTGTTGACTTGAATGAGAACAGACAATACTGTACAGTTTTTTGGGAGATTGGGACTGTTAACTTCAGAGAAGTCTGTGTCTCCTCAATGCGGAGCTGCACTTTAGCAAACAACCATGTTGAGTGATAATAATACGCTGTGTCAGCGGAACATCCACTTCCACTTTGTATGCCACTATAGTTCTTTCAAGTGACACTCTGCAGCAACATTTTGCTCACAAAATCAATTCCTCTAAACGCCACATAGGTTACTGGGCTGTGGATAAGGGACTGAAAACGTACGCTCTACTGTAGGGTGTGTGGCAGCTTTTTATGTGAATGATCTGTTTGCACCAGAAACTTTATGTAGGGAACAAAGACCAAGCAATCTGTTTGCAGCCTCTTTGATCTGTTTGCTGCCTTATTGATGATGATCATAGATGCAGAAAGGTTGTTGCTAGTAGTACAAGTCCCATCCTATAAGGGCAGAATAACAGAGTTCACACATTCGATTAAAGGTTTGGTTCGTCTCTTGTGGGCTACTGTAGAAACATGGCGTACCTTGTGGAAGATGATCTGCAGGGTCTGCAGATGTAAAAGGTTCATTTTGAGGTAACGGAAATATAAAGATTTATATTTTCAGGTGATTATACACTAATTAAATTAATATTATATTGCATTTCTGTAAGTAGAGCCCTCTAAATCGAACCTTTAAAGTTTTATCATTGACTTTTTTCAACCCTGTCCAGTTTTTGCAGCTTTAACACAGTCTATTACTAGTCAAATACGGTTTAAACTTTATTGTCAGATTCCTCAAAAATGCATGTTACAGGACAAACTTTTTACAGTATAAAAGTATGTATGCAAGCTATGCAACATAACACAATGCAATATTAAAATGTTAATAATGTTCTACCTGGGTTGAAGCTAGTTTGGTTCATCAGCAAGTTGCCTCAGGACAAAGTCATTTATGTTAAACTCAAATCATTTGTAAAGCTTTGGGAGGATTGCACTGATTTCACTGACATATTTTTTGCCAGAGACCAAATGTCCTCTAGCATGCTAACACTCCAACTGAACTGAATGTATTAAATTCTGAGTGTCCTTTAAGCTGGTACAGATTAAAGGACAGATCCACTAACGTGTTGCCAAGCAAAAGTAAACATTCAACGTTAGCTAACATGCAACTGTTGACAGATGTTAAAAGTGACGGTTAAAATTTCACCTCCATTTCTCGCTGGAGAACAGACAACTCGTGATGACCACGTCTCCCCAACTACTTTCTCACCCAGACTGGGTCTAGCTCATAGTCTGGGTGACCACGTCAGTTCATTTTGTTTGCATCTGCATGTTGCACAGGTGGTGCATTATGGCAAGCCATTTAACATTTAATCAGTAGGGCTGACAAGTAATAGTCATTTTAGTAATTTTAGCATATATGTTATAGTTGTGTTTTAAGATACTATATATGTAATTCTCAACATCTTAATTATAATAAAATTGAATGTGCCAACATGTGAAATATTACATTTTGACAATAGTATAGATTGTTTGCTTCACTCTAGATATCTAGTATTCCATAGATATCTATGAAATCTATCTATCTAATGTAAAAAAAACCAAAAAAAAAACAATTGACATTGTGTCCACTTTTGAACTGAAAGTGCAGTTTTGATATTTTTGATTTGAGGTTAGAAGATATCATAAATTGGAATTCTTAACAGTCAAACTTACTTTATGAATATGTTGACTTGGAATGTAATGTTATAACATGTTACAATTTAAATATAGATACTAGTTGTAATTAAGTTACGGACGTCTCCAATGAACATCTCCACTAGTAAGAAGTTATTACTGATATCAGTAATTAACATTTTGACTGGTAAAAAAAAATAACTGTACATATCTTTAATCAGAGTTGAAGCAGTTAAAATGTTATTATAGTCATAATTATGGAGACATTGGCTTGGAATTATAACTAGTCAAAAAATAATTGTTGAATTGTTAAAAGGGCTTACCATAGTGCACGGCTTCCCCTGTGTTGATAACCCTATTAATGCCTTCAAACATTGTAGTGTGTGTATGTTTGAGTTTAGAGAAGAACATCTATAAAGTTTATCCTTTCCATTTCAAAATGAGTTTTTTTTTTTTAACCTAGCCCAGCTTCAGATTCACAGCTTCCATTCTGTATGAAATCCCTGCTAAACAGTTCACAATTAAGTCGAATTTGAAATGACAGTTTCAGAACCAAATTATGGATTGAGTATGGCCTGATGAACATGTGATTACTGAAATTTATCTTGATCAGTGAATCTGCTGTGTTTGATTCTCCACGTTTCAGTCACTTGAATAGAAACTGAACAGTCCAGGTGTTCTTTTAATAGTTTGTACTTTGTGTCCATTTAGAGAAAAGAACAGGCTGTAGCAGTAATTAGGAGAATTAGAAAAGTGGACAAAAGCTGTGAGGATGACAGGCGAAGCAGTGAAGGAATGCAGCAGTAAAATACAGGAGTGAGAGAGGACAACGGAAATGTGAGACGAGAGGGAGATGAAAGAGATGAGAGAGTGTAGCATGTATGTGATTGTCAGGTTCCTTTAGCTTGACTGAACCTTCAGTGTAGCTTATGTTTGTGTATTTGTGAATGTGCCTACCAGAAGCTCTTACATTCTTTTTAATGAGGGGGAAAACTCTCCTCGGCATCCTGAAGTCTCTACAAACTCAAATATGAAAAGACTGAAAGAGAGAGAGAAAATGGTAGTTCTTCATACTACAATTACAGTGACACTCTGTCTATTTCTGTGGTAGTAAAGACACAGAGCAGCTCCACGGCAACCACAGCAACTTCAATGACATTTCAGAAGCTGAAAACTGAGAGAAAAAGTATCTCAGTCATGTTGACAGAGCAAACGTCAGAGTTGAAAGGGAGCTACAAGAGCAGTGGGGAATCTGTTTCTTCTGTCTCTGCCAGTCGTTGGATCCACCTGTCTGTCTTTACCTCACACATTGTTTCTACACATTTGTGTAGCTATACCTGCAGCAACAGCCCATAAACTGCCCCAACATAATGAATGCAATTTTAATACAAACATAAACATATCTGGTTGAGATATGGATAAAAAAAAACAAAAAACATGTCAAAACCAAACTTGTTAGTAAGGAAATATCCCATTATGAGTTTCTCATTTTTGAATTTCCTCCTGGTTTTAGAGGAAACAGCAGAAATTCAAAAAAATGTTGAAATATTATAATATGAATGTTTTTTTTCTTAAATGCAATAAGTGCAATAGAAACAAATAAATCGTGATGGACTTGAACATTACTCATCAAAGTATCCGATCTGTAATGAGATGGCTGTAACCTTCCTCAAATTAATATGAAATGAACATAAAGGCCAGATTTCCATTGTGTTTCCACACAGTTTACCATTGTTTGACATTTAACATATGCAGCAGTTTAATGCCATTCAACTGGAACTTTCGCTGAGAGGGAAACACATTAATTCACATTTTCTTCTGCAGATATCTCTGAAACAAGATAAACATTTGAGAAACATTATGCTGAAAACTTGACGGATTACTCATAGTACACAAGGAGCAGAACACTCCAACACTAGAAAATGAACTCTGGAGTTCTTCCAAACTATATAAGATCATTTTTGGGGGGGTATATTAGCTATTTTTGTATTTATTTATTTTTTTAAGGATCATCTCTTATAAAGAGGCATGTTGAGTTGAGCTGCATGACTAACAAGATGTTAGATATAGATTACAGCTAAAAGGTAGAAAAGAATACATTAGAGGAGAGTGTTGGTAAATAAGGGAGAACAGGTTCCTTATTATTTATGCTGTTGTGCTAGTAATTTCATGACCTGTAGTTTTTTGTATGCTGACAAATAAATTGTTGTTCATAGAGCTTTCAAATGCAACCTTTCAACAAAGGTTTCCTTTCCCAGTAAGTGGTGTAGTACATACTCTTTACACTTTATCTTAGAATATGAGTAGTAAACCTCAAGAACAGATTCCTTTAAAAAAAAAAAGCCAAAGTAGAAACTCGTTTGTGAGAGGCTGCATTGAATTGAGGAACAGGATGTAGCTTAGACGTGACATCAGGATTTCAGCTCTGTATTTCGAGAAACACAAAATGCTACATGTATAGCACCTTAACAACAAGTCCTCACACTTGAGCAACCGTGCCTTCCAAATGTACCAATATCAATGCTGCAAAAGCAATTCCAGCTTTCTCTAACCTGCCTGCATATATAGTTGGGTTTCTGTATAGTTTTTGGCAACAAAAATACTTGGCTAAGGTCACCGAAGTTTCAAGTAAAAACTTTACTTGCCAATAACCAAACCAGACAGTCTTAAAATCCTAGTATTGCAGCCTGAATTAGCCCTCTACTACTTGGTATTTCACATTTGAGACAACTGTTAATTTAATAGCCCATGGTGTTATTTTTGCCTGAAATGTGCATGAATCTGCCACAAGTTGTATTTATGACTTACAAACTGGGATGCTGGAGCATACAAAGGGCACATTAAAGCAGCATGACTCGTCCAGTAAATCACTTTCGGGCGACCTGAGGTTTGTAAATGAGGAACACATAGAGGATAATGAAGTAAATATTGGAGTTATGGACCCACTGTGCAATCATTTAGCTTCAAGGTGTTGGCACAAGGTGTTTGGAGTGTTTCTATTCATGCTTTGCCTTGAATGGAACTCCAAAAAAATAATGGATTTGACCACTTCTGATGCTAATGCCGCACTAGATGACTATTTTCAGATGCAGATTTCACCAGTGTTTCACATGATATCTTTGTATTCTTGAGAGCCAGAAAAAACAACAGGCTTGGAAATTTGTTTAAACGCTGTATACATTTTTGCTGACAAGCGACCTTCTTCAGTTCTTTATAAAATGACTGTCCTCTGTCAGTAGCAAAGGTAAAAATCACTCTTGGGGGTTGGTTACGTGTATGCACAATATGACTTCAAGTGTTTAGAGACTGTGGTGAATCCTGTAGGTGCAAAAAAGTGGGTGTTTTTGAATCTTAGCCCTGCATAAACTGATCTTTTGATAACTTAGGGGTTGATAAAGTTGACGAAGAGCATATTATTAAAACTTCCAGCAGATACAGAGCAACATTAGCATTCATATCGAGTGTGTTTCTGTCCGCCTGATGAAATTATGTCAAATATCCTTTGGCTTCGTTTTTGTCTTCACCAGCTCCTGAAGGGAACATGTTCATGTTAGATAGTGGCAAACAGTGGCTTCAACAGAGCATTATTACTAAAAATCGCCTGCTGTGTAACACTGCTATACAGCGTCTCCTCAGTGGTGCAACCACTAAGTCTATTCTCTGGAGATATGGAGGTTGAGGGATCAAATCCCTCAGGAGGCTTTAAGACTTTCGGGGCCGCAGAAGCTCAGTCTGTAGGGACTTGGCTTGGGAACTGGAGGGTGGAGGGTGTTCAAGTCCAGCAGTATGGAACAAAACTATGGACTGGTAGCTGGAGGGGCGCCGGCTCACCTGCCCTTGAGCAAGGCACAGAACATATTATATATTATTATATTCTGTTGATGAGAGCAGTGAGACTGAAGAAAAACAGAATATATAAAGGCTGTAAAAGGAAAACAATGAACTGAAAGATAGTAAAAATCTCTGCAGAGCTGTGTCTAACTGAGGTGGTCGTATTTTGTTGGTTTGCCACTACAAGTAACCCCTTTCACAGGTTAATTACACATCTGTAGTCCATCTATTGTTTGTGAAAAATATTGATCATGGAAGCTGTTTCCTGTGTCTATCCTGCCATCAGGTTTCATCTAGATAACAACAGCCTGTTTTGTCATTCAGTAATTAGAGCTTGTTGCCCATTTGGGATATTTGGTCCTCATAATGATAGAGGTACACAAACATATACATCCAGAGCGTAGGAAAATGAATAAAAAGGAGAGCTGCTGGATTTCATTTAGACTTTCATTCCATTCACTTGTTCTGCAGACGTTCTGAGAACACAGAGGAGAAAACCTTTTCAACGGCGTCTACGTGCATGCATTTGATGTTATTGGTGGCGCAGGGACACCCAATGGTTTGCTGCAGTACTGCAACTGCCTCCGAGACAAGATCCTCACTTTGACACTGATGCAGTCAAGCTGATATAAATCCTCTGTGACTGAGGTGGGATAAATACGATCACAAACTAAACGTGTCCTCAAGCTTGACGTAATCAACCTGCTTTCATCAAACTTCTGATCACTACCCTGTGTGTGCATGTGTGTGTGTGTGTGTGTGTGTGTGTGTGTGTGTGTGCGTTTTGAATGGCTGTCAGAGTCTGAGCCTCTTTGACTGTTATCAGAAGTCTGATTTCAGCCCAGGCTGTCTCTGTTCTCTACAGGCTGTGTCAGCCGCATGGGATTTTGGGCAGACAGTGTTGTTACGTAGATATCCAGACATCAGGACTGAGGACTGAGGGTGTTTCCCTTGGGAGATAGGGGAGCTTGATGGGTGACTGAGTCGCAGCATGGCAGGGGCCAGTTTCCAGCCGCATGTAAGGCGTCTGGCTGCAAAATGTTCTTCATCTATAAAGTTGAAGGTCAAAAACTTAAGTCGTCTGGACTCAGAGGGAGATTTAATCAAAACGTGACTGAAATGCACAAATCTTTAACTGTTTAAAGGTTATTGGGGGGCGTTGTATTGCACATGCACATTATATATTTTTATACACATCGTATACTATAAGATTGTATTTATTACTATATGAGCATGTTCCTATTGACTGATTGCAAACCATATTTTACATTTACTAAAAACAGAATGTGAATCAAAATATGCATTGGGAAATTATTAATTAGAAAGAATTGTTAGTCAGGTATGCTGTTGAAGTCATGTGATCTATAGAGTTTAAATATATATAGTTTATAGCCCACATATGGATGAGGTTGGGTTGGATGGATGGGTCAAACAAACACAAGACTTTAAGGACCATTGTTTTACCATAATCTTTCCAAAACTTAACAAAGTAGTTTTTGTGCCTAACTTTACAAACTACGACAGTTTAACACCCAGCAAGCTTAACATGTACATGTGTAAAAGTGGCATTAGAATCGTGGTTAAGTGTTCCCAGTTTGAAGTGTAAGGCCACTGACCAAGCTGACATTTTTGATGAGCTGGGAGTGGGAATGTGCTGGAACATTATAAGCATCATACTCTACTTGTTAAACAGCAATTTAGCATTGTCATTGTTCCCATGTTAGGATACTTACATTAGCATTTAGCTCAACACACTGTGAAGCTTCACAGAGCTGCTGACTGTAGACTTTTTTTTTTAATGATATTCATGATTATAGTAAGGATATTCAAATGACTTGGTGCATATGAACCAATGGAAGGATTCCAAATGTTGAATATGTAATGAAGTGTGAAGAATACGAGTTAGGAAATGAATGGATTTCAGCACTTTGTTCTGTTTTGTAACCAGTGCAAACACTGTTTCCATGGAGTCCATTATATTTTGTAATCATGTACATAAAAACGACATAAACACTGCAGACTATATCAGTTTCTACAGCTACTCATGCAAGAACTTTGTATCTAATAGCTCCGTCTGAACACCAAATCCTCAGCAAGTCCTCAGCCTGAGGACAAGGCTGATATTTGGATTTTATAGTGCTGATATTCTCACAGCACTGTGCCTGCTAGATTTATTGGAATGTTTCACCACTCGTTACACTGTGGATTCACACTTCCAAGGACATAAAAAGACAGAGTTGGTAATGATACATCCCTTGTCTCATAGCAAGCAGACAGGAAGGTGATTTCACTGTCTTTCCCATTCTGATGCAATGTCTTATTCATTACAAGCCTATTGCAGCCTTTGGAGTGTCTCTCTTTCTTTTCTTTTTTTCTTTCAGACCCTCGAGGGAAATGTGCATCTGATATGGACTGGAATTGGAATTCCTTTTTCATTTTCAGGAGCTGACTATCTCATGTATTGGTATGTTGTGGTTTGGCATACCTTTAATGCTTTAAAATGGTAAAGCTCCCTATGGTGCTCACCGATAGAAACAATTCCCTGGTGTTGCCCTCATGCCGGCTGTTTGATTTTCCCTTGTTTTTCACTCTTTCATCCACCCCTCTCTGGTACATGGTGTGTACCCCATTCTTCCACCCTCATCTCTGTTTGTTCTGATAACGAGCATAGAGGCACACATGGCCTGCCCACAGAGAGAGCGACAGAGAGACACGGAGAGCAAAAAGACAGAGTCGAGGAGTAGAGAGAGAACGCTCTGTTTTCATAGGAGACTCCTTGTGTTCCACTTTTGCCATAATGGCCTATTTGTGTACGACAATCTCGCTCCAGCACCTCGCCCCTGATGCCTGGTTTATTTTAAACAATGCACGGTGCGCTTCCCCAGATGTAGTTATGTGTGCATGTGTTTTAACATGTGTATGTGTGTGTGTGTATGTGTCTTTCCAACTATGTGGGAAGCCGGCTCCCGCGCATCTCATCTGTCAGCTCAGCAGGGTTGCTATGGGAACAGCAGAGGACCGACAGAAGTAATGAAGACGTTCTGAATTGTTACGAGGTGACCTTGAAAAAGCAGGATTGGCCTCGTCTGCAGGTGAGACGCACGAGATGCAACGTTGTCCATCACGTACACGGTCGTAGTGTTATTTTGAAAAGTGGCTGCTGTGAGCCAATCAACCCACAATGCACTGCGAAAAATTGTCTCTCCCATGATGGGTGGAAGATGTTCAGCCATAACCAGCAAATGCTTTCCTCAAATATTCAAAATCTTCCTCCTGCGAGGGGCCTGGTTTAAACTCAGGAGTGCAGCAGATCACCAGAGTGTCGGTATTAACACTCTGCTTTTAATCAGAGGCTGATGGAGTGGCGCTGGATGCCAGGTGGTGGCTCTTTCTGGGAAATAAGTGCCATTAACTGATCAAGTAAAGCAGCCGAAATTCACTACGACAGCAGCTGTACTCCCTAATGAAGAGAAACGGCTAATAAGCCCGTGCTTGTGTGTGCATGTAGGTACGTGAGTGTGTGTATGCGTGAGCATACAAAAGAGCTACAGTAACAAACAGGTCTCTGTTCATGCATGTGTGTGTGTGTATTGAGGAAATGAGGATTTGAGGTCAGAGGGAGCACAGACCTACTTTGAGAGATCCTCTTCGTTTGTTAATGTCAAGCAACCACCATTTAACAGTGATCCCACCTCCTCATTGTCTTGTTCAGATTGACCTCGATGACCCTGCCGGCATGTTCGCGTGGGTGCATGTGTGCGTGCATGCCCCCCCCCCCCACCTCCACACCAATCAACCACAGTACAGCTATTGATTGCACTGCACTCTGCTCACCTTTCCAGCTGTTTAGTGATTAGCCTGCCTCTCTCCCCCCACAACGAGCATCATGGATGCTTTTCCACTTGAAATGGGTGGGGCATGCATAGAGAAATAGTAGGGTGCTAGAAAGTGGTGTGATCAGTATAGGTTCATGAATACATTTGAAAGCCACTTGTACACCCTTTGTATCAATTGTCTAGTTATAACTTAGCAGGCTTAGCAGCTTTAGATCCATGTGTATGGATCTCATTAATAGCTTTGAGGTACTTTTTGTACCTTATTCAAAACCAAAAAAAGAGCAGACGTCTTTGAATGGATTGAAGTGTGTGTTTGTCTGCTCTAAGCTGCAGCATGTCAGGTGACTGGCTTATATATACAGTAATAACTGAACACAGCATGACTTCCAAGGCCAAGTAGCATTTGATACAATTAGTTTGTGGGCTTGCAGGTTCATTTAAAAAAAGTAAATCAGCCACACTTGTCACTGTAAACTACATAAGTGCCAAATGAGAACTGAAATATCAACAGGCGTAGCAACAATAACTAAGGGAGACAATTGCTTTTATGTAAAAGAATCACACAATTACAAGAGTGTTTTTCCTACAAGTGTATTTTATTTGTGGTATAAAAGCCTCTGAAATGTAATTCAAAACTGCACTGAAGCACAGAATTATAACAAAAAAATGCAGATTGACGACAAACAAACTAAATTTAAGTGGTTTTCAGTGCAAATTATTTCACTAATTAAACAATAAAAAATAATTACGTCAATACATTAATTATAAGGTCAAGAACAAATCTAATTTTATAATAATTATCAATTAAACACACTAACTAGTGTAGCATTTTTGTGAAGATAAATTTCTGTAGCTCGGTGTGTACCCTTGTAGTTTAACAAATGTGTCAGGTAAGTGTATTTCCTCATAAAACATTTGCAAAACATCAGGTCCATGTTTTCTACTTTACAGTTCTTTTTCTGTCTCTATTTGTCTTCTCTTTGTGTGTAAAGCAGTGGAATAGTGTGATTATTAGGACTGTGTATCATGTCACCCACATGTATGTGAATCCTCATTCGTAATTTGTACAAAACAGGAACACACACAGAAAAACAGCTCCATCAAGGTCCTTAAATCCAACAGGGAGCCTTAAATAATTAAATAGATAATAAAGATGAAATCAAAGGAGAAATAGGAATGACATGTTGATGGTTGGTTAGTTTGATGTTCTCTGTAAAATCCTTTGAGTATTTCAAGGTAACTGAATTCCTTTTTCATGTAAATGTTACTTTGCCTTTTATTTTAGCCTTTTCTATACTGTCTCATTTAATTTCAGCAAAGAATACAGTTCAGTCCTGTCAGCTGTGGCTCTGCTTTGACATCAATTCCTTTATGAAATATTTAGAAGACAAGACACTCCACTTTCAGTCCATTTCACTTAAGACCTCCCTCCACACAAATGTGTAGGAAAAGTGAGGATCAAGCCAAACAATTAGAACACATATTCCCACTGGAAACTACTGCACACTGAGTCCATCTTCCAAAACACAGCTGTTAGCTCTCTATTTTGCTCTTCACTTGTGATTCATCACTTACTGTAGGCAGACAAGAGATCATACCCGACATCAGAAATTTGAATTGGACAAGCAGGGTGAATTTATAGCATCTCATTCTTTTGTAATGGGGCTCCTCTCTGTTGGAGCACCTCTCTGAGATGCCAAATTTTTACATAATAATCTACCTTGTCGAGCATTGACAGAGACTGTGGTTACACGGTGCATGTTGAATTGAACAGTTAAATTATGAAAAAAAAAGAAAAAGGAAGCTTGTTGTAATTTCTGACAGATCTGTGTTCAACAGAATATAGCTTAACATTCTGAACAGTGCATAACAACAGATGGTAACCAATCAGCAACGCTACATCAAGCTGTTTCAGTGCGGAGTACTTCGGATGACTTCAGGGTTGATTAGGATGCGTGATGAAGCATCTTGGTCATTTCAAGGTAGCCATGGTTATTTCTGCATGCTGAGAACATACATGAGCTTGACGGGGTTGCGTCTGATTGACATTCATCTACAACCCACTGAGATCACATGACAAGCTGCACGGATTATAACAATTAGGCAAACCGGCAGTGATGTACTGTGAAGGTACATGGACCAATTCAGAGCAGAAATCAAAAGCATCTTAGGTGTTCATCTAGTGCAGTTATGTCTCATGTAGAATAACTACTTCTTTTTTTGTTGTGTTGTTTTTTTTTTTGTCTCTTAAAAAATAAAGCATTTGGAATGTGAAGCACTGCCAACCTCTTCCCACAAGCACAGGAAACTGAACTTTTATGTACCAAGAGTTTGAAAATACTGTGTACTGTGTTGACTGTTTTATGCTTTAGTGAATTTACTAGAGGCCTTGATCCCACATGAAGCACAAAATTTAGTACAGATTGAACACCACCCAAAGAAGGTCATCATTTCTGCAGCTCCGAGTGAGCCGAGCTATAAACCTGTGAGTAAGATCAGATCATGAAGCATGGAGACAAAACTCTTTGTGATCAGATGATTGTTGCACTAAAAACAAAACTAATGTAACTATCACAAGTTGCAGCAGGTAGAAATATGAAATGAATGAATAATATAAAACCATAAACCACAGGAAATGGTGACCGCAGGCTTTTCACCCCACCTGTGGCCATTAGAAAGAACTCTCTTCAGACTTGTTTGGACAACTTGACACAGGAGCTGGTTTTTTAAGACCATAACCTGGCCTTAAGAAGCTATATGACAGCATATGACACAAGCTTTGGCATAGCTCCATGTGTCACGTTAGTAATGGACTTTAAACTTTACAGGGCGAAACACAAATGCTATTTTTCTACCTGTTATCCAGCGGTGGTTTGCATCTCCTTCTAGGGTGTTTATGTGCTCTCACAGAGCTAAACCTGGGGTGAAATCTGCATTTAAATCCAGCGTCCGCAGACCTTCCAGCTACAGCACTACAAATACGGCCCTGCTGTTCTCTTCTTTGCTATATTAGCTATATGCTGCTGGATTTAAACGTTGCTGTTGCCCTGGGCAAAGATCATCCCGGGCAGACTGTAAAGCCTGTGAGATCACCAAAATATCACTTAAGATGCGAACTGCTGCAGGATGAGTTAGTACAGAGTTAGTAAAGTCATGGTAAAGGTCACAAATGGAGCTATGGCTGATCTGTGCCAATGGTTCTAGTGTGGGCCTCTAATGCCAGTTTACGCTCTGGAGAAACTGGCAGTGTCGTTATGCTATGTTTAGAGACTATAATTTGCATAAACTTATATAGTTATATTTAATGATAACACAACCAAGAAACTAAACGGATGATGTGGCTGTCAACAACTTTCAGGGCCTCTCAGTGTGAGCACAGCTCATAACGCCTTGTAATCTGAGGCTGAAATCTCTGCACATGATATCTGAAAGAGGTGAGATACCCAGGTGGCTGTTGTGTAATAGAGGACATCAGATCCCAGCCTGCCGTCTCTGTCAGTCCTCACAGGGAAAGGCAGAGGATTCTCAACTGTCAAATTACTTTCTCAAGTCAGACTGGAACAAAAGCTGTTTGACTCAAACTTGAAGGTCATAACTGAGGAATTTATTCATTGTTTCATCTCTGCCTGAGACAGAACAATTACTCCTGTATATTCTAATCTCACTATGCATCCATGTACACTCATGGCAAGCTTCAAAGCGTTCCTTTGAAAAACAACCCTCCCTTGCCCCCCACCTCCATAACAAATTACCATACAAAAGTCTCCCAGCACATGACGCTACACTACGCTGAGTCTCTTCACAGACGGAGCTCCGCTGGATGATTGAAGTTGAGCTCTCCTGAATTTCCTCAGCTCGCCTCTGTGATCAAAGTGGATGAAAGCAGGCGGTTAGAAAGACAGGCCCAGAAGTGAAGCTCTGCCTGGGGCTCATGCTGTTCTGTGCATGGGGAAAGACTGTGTACCCTTCACTCTGCAAAATATGCATTGTCTAGAGCTCACAAATGGCATCCCTTAGCTCTCTCCAGATTTACATTTACTGGTTGCTGGGCTGAGTATAGTTGACTTTTATTAATGTTTTAATGTTTCCCACACAGACAGATTATATAGTGTATGCTTCTGTAATAAATAATAATGTGAATACATTATTATATGTGTTTAAAATGCAGAAAGTGGCAGTAAGAAGTCCCCTCCTGCCTCGTCTTGGTTCCCACAATAGTCCCATCTGAGGCATTAAATATGACTGTGACATCTTTTACATTTTATAGCCTGATATTAATATTCTGCAACTTTGCAGAACATGTGTGACCTTTCCTTTACTACTTGTCTTTTTTTTCTATACTGCTGGATCTTCACTTTGTTTTGAAAGTGACACTACATGACCAAAAGTGCACAGACACATCAAGATTACACCCATATGTGCTGGTTTAGTTTCTCATTCCAAAATCATGTGTCGCTATAACAACCAGCGCTCTTCAGGTTTCAGGCTTTCCTCCAGATGTTGGAACCTGGCTGCAGGGATTTGTTCCCATTCAAAAACATGAGCATTAGAGAAGTCCAATATTAATGTTAGGCAATAAGGCTGGCAGCGTTCCAGCTCATCCCAAAAGTGTTGAATGGATTTGAGGTCACGGCTCTGTGCAAGTTCTTGTACAACAAACTTTGAAAAACATTTCTTTGTTGTCCAAAATTGAAACAACACTGGTCTGAAATATCATTGCATGGTTTTAGTGCTTTTCCTTAAAGAAATAGTACAACATACATATTTGCTTACATGCCGAGTTATATAAGATCAAAATCCCTGAAATCCCTGAAACAGATTTAAGATTGAAAGCAATGGCATAAAGCTATCCTGACCTAATAAATAGGCCATAAACCTACCTGTACCTCTAAAGCTCAGTGTTTAACTCCTTCTTTCTCATTTGTTCAGCCTGTACCCAAAAAGAAAATTAAAACGGACAAATTGGAAGCTATGCCTCAACCACACCTCTAATCTTCACATCCAGAAACAGAACCTGACATTAGAGACTGAACCATTGGGCCTCAACAATTCTGAAAGTTTCACCTCTACTTAGTCTCTATCACCTTTCCAGCAACAACAACCACTGGGCCTCATGCACTTCTGGCTACCTCGCCAGGACCACTTCGGGCCTTTCTGAAGAGAAAATCTTAGGGCCCAACACCTCCATCAAAATTCTATTTCCTTTCAGGCATCTCTGCCCTTAGTCTAAATACAGTGCATCACTCTGTTTCTGTCGAACTACCTGCTAGAAGACATATGCACCAGCTAATAGTCTTTCCTTGCCACCTCAGTTATTCCACAAGCAAAAGTTTTAATTTTACACAGACACAGCTCCTCCCTTAGGTTCCTGTGTCTGCTATCGAGGGAGCTGGCAGAGAGTCCTACTCCCTTTCATCTGAGCTGTATCGTATTATCATAGCTGTCATTCTTTGGGGGCATGAATGCCGAAGAAGTCCAGAGTCGCCCACTCTGACACCACAGTTGTAGAGATACTAAACAAAGGTGGTTCTCATTGTCCAGTGATCAGGCAGTTCCTGCACAGACTCACAGTAATCCCAGCTCAGCACCAGTGCATCAACAGGCCAGCTCACATTCCTTGTTCACACATCAGTATCACTGATTTATCACTTTTCTTCAATGTAGAAATGTAGTTTCTTGGCCCCAGAATCAGATTTTAATCCCATACCAGTCCAACCGTTTTCAGACACATCATTCAACTTGCTCCACAACTGGGAAATCATCCTAAACAACTCTTGCCCGAGTTTTCTCTCATGGATGGATGACAGCTCCCTAAAAGTGAAGCCAAAACATCTCGATCACCCCTTGGTGGCTGGCTGCAGTATAGGTCTATGTTAGCAGATGGAACCTGGGACTTCGGGACAATTTGCCAAGGTGGCCTCTGTCGCTTTGGGTAGTTCTTATCACAGTGATGTTCATTTATGAAGATACATTTTATTTCAGTTATTTGATGCTATAAGAAGGGGGTGTCATGTCGTGTATGGTTGGGACCTGGATAGTCGTAGATGCAACCCCAGCTCACTTCATCACAGACTCTGGCTCCAAAAGATGTCAACAGCGTAAGATGGCAGTGGCTGAAATCCATCTTTATATACAGCACAGTTGGTCAACAGGCTTTAACAAATTTCCACTGGTGAGTGTGCCCTGTGTGTCTGTTAAACCGAATGTGGCAAAGTACTATGAAGCCTATAAAAATGTGTTGGAACTGATTATTGTATTATTCATACAAGACGGTTGGCTATATGGCCTGGCTACACTGAGCCTACTGTATATGAGAATACAATCCTGTAAAGTCACTTCCCTGCTTGGTGAAATGGATGTGTACTTATGTGCACATCATTGTCTTTCACATGTTATAATGTTTTTTCGCTTATATATTAAAAGAATTCAATAAACCATTTAAGCTACAGTTTCTCTTCCCATTTCCAACATCTGCCATCACTACAAGCGACCACTGAAGCATTCAGCCAAAGACACAAGTTGTAACATCGGAACAGGTTTTATCCAGTAACAGAGAGTAGCTTAAGATGGAACTGGAAACACTGGTGTAGACAGCTCATGGAGCAGGCTGTCTCAGTCTAGTGTTTGCTAAAGTGACAGCACCAGAGCTGCTGATCTGCCAGGGACAGATGGATCATTTTGGCACTTCCATCCTCATCATTTAACAGGTAAGTTGACCAACAGGGCATTTTCTTGAAAACTGGGAATATTCCTCTGAGTAAGGGTTAGCAATTGGTTTGCACAGTCCAAAAAGAACCACCTTGGCCCAATTACTGCTCCTGTTGACCTGGTATGAAACAAACCCTGCAGTAACAGGGTTTGTTTCCTGGCAAACCTCACACCTGTGCCAAGTACTATAAGCTGTAAGTTTTGCCAAGTAAAAAGTGCTGGCTGTAGACAGTTTGGGTCTCAGTTGAATTATAGATGTAGCAGTGGATTCCTTTCCCCCAGACCAGTGTTCTGCTCCAATGGAAATATCAGTGATAGAGAGTGACATGTCGACAAGCCAATTATGTGACTGGCCAGCTGTCATCGGCAACAATATCTCCACAGTCATCTCTGTCTCAGACTCAGGCACTTCAGAGAGCCTGAAAATACAGTGACAGGAGGCCACACAGATTCAAGGCTCTTAGAAAATAATAATGCAGTTGAAAAGGCATATTCAATGAGCTGCAAAGTACAGATGTGCATTGAGAGCAGCGCTACAACTGCGCGTGTGTGCGTGTGTATATATGTGTGTATATGTGTGTGTGTGTGTGTGTTTCTATGTGTGTCCAGAACTAAAAGAGAGAGAATGATGGTGCTGTAATCAGGCTAGGTCCCAGGAGGGCAGACAGCAGTGCTGACAGCGAGTTGGTACCCATCTTCAGAGCAGGATTTCTGGGCCACAGTCCCTCTGTCTGGCTTTTAAAAAATAGCAGGGGAGCGGAGGATGTGGAAGCACAGACTGGAGGCAAAAAAAAAAAAAAAGATCCGTGCAGAGAAAATAAGGGAGGCTTGATTTTTCTAGAGGCAATGACAGTAACACAAAAGCTGGACTGTCTATCAGACTAAATCACACAGCCTAATTGACACGGTAGATTCTGGACTTGGAATGATGTGTATGGGGATGATAGTGGCCATTACTCTCTAACAAAGGCAGAGACTCACAGAACCAGAAGAAGGGGTTTGAAGTTTGAAGGCTCTTCGCCAAGCTGTGTAGCATTCTGTATATAAATTGCAAAACTTTAACTTTACGCCGCTTTAGGCTAAAACTTAGATACTTTAGGGAAATAAAAAATCTACAAACAAAATATGTTCTCATTTCTTCTTCAGCTTTCTTGTCTGTTTGAATTAACGGACTACTTTAATAAATACATTTAAATGAATTCCAAAAGATTCAGAGGCTTCAGTTATTGCTTACGTTGCATTACATTTAGCAAAGGTTGTTTATCTGGTGTTTCGTTTTTTACTCCCTTATGTTTGGTTTTGGTTATGGCGTATGGTGTAATAAACATAGTGGCTAAGATGTTGGAACATGAAAATGTTGAAATAAAGGGTAAATAATTTATGTTTAGCCTTAACAAACCACAGTGCAGTCACTACAGTTTGATTTTTACCTCTGTTCGCTTGTTTCTGCAAATTTGTGTGCATGTGCATTTCCCCAAAGAATTACACATTTCTGTCACTCTGATGCATCTGATCCATGGTGAAGGTTTGTAACTGAACACAGCACAATTTACATAGTTTAAAATTAAATGTGTTTTCTTTGTACATTTTCCAAGCATCATGTTGTAGATTGAGACCCATTTTATAAACCCAACTCTGTTTAACTAAGGAAATCTAGTGTCTTGTGAAAATATCTATTACCTTTTTTATATTTAAATGCAAACATTTATGTATTCCCAATCATGATAATTACTATAGAGTAATTAATAGAGAAATACCGACTGCTTTTATATGCTATATGTCTACAAGAAACTGGGCAGGTTGCATAAGGTCAATAAGCTCCATCTGCTCCAACAGCAGCACTGAGACTGTATGAGGTACATGGCCATTTGAAGCATAGACACGCCACCAGCTGGAGGAGCACTGAAGGGGAAGAGAAACTGTTAAATGTAAGTCTACTTTTTAAAAGTCGTTCACAAGCAATGCACTACATAGACTACATACACCTGATGCTGAGAGGAGTCTGCAGGCTGGCTATGTGAGGGGAGGTCTGACACTCGCTGCTATTGTCATGCTGCTGAGTATGAATCACACAGAGATATGACTATCCAGGTTTTATCATCTCATATGGTTATGATAGAGAGGTTATGATAGTTATGACCTTTTTCACTAAACTACAAACCGTGTGCCATCAGCCATAGAGATGTGATTTCTCTTGAATATAATAAGTTAATAGAACTCCCATTATATTCAAGATAAGTCAGACATCTCTACAGCCGATATCTCAAAAACTCTGTAAGTCATGCCAAAACAATCTAGATGGATTAATAGAATTCAGAGGTAAAATATGTATTTTGTATTTTGCCATGAATCATCCTTTAACAATGGCTCAGTGACCGAGCATGTAAAACACCAAACCCTGGATCTGGCTCACTTAAATGTAATTCAGCCTTCATTAATATTATTAACATTAATATAACACCTCTGGTCACCAGACCAAATCTGAGGTCACAAGTCTTGGTGTCATTTTGGACTCTAAGGCTTGAAGGCACACATTAGCAAGGTGACCCAGATGGCATTCTTCCACCTGAGAAATGTTGCCAATTTAAGGCCGTTCCTAACAAAGCAGGATGCCAAGAATTTGATCCATGCCTTCATTACTTACAGGTTGGAGTACCTTAATGCACTGTACTATGTCTTCAAGAATTGATTTTAAGGTCCTTTTACACACAAAGTTCTTATTAATATAGCACCTTTTTACATTTCACACTTGTTAACCCGTATCAACCTACAAGGTATTTGAAGTGTTCTTAAGGTAGCCCACAAAAAGAGCAGTGAAACTGCTTTCAGTTACTACACTCTGAGATTGTAGAACACCCTGCCCTGTTAGGCTGTATTAGAAACACAAGCTCTCCTGCCATTTTTAAAAGTCAACTGAAGACCTACTTATTCAGGCAGCCTTTCACTTGATGTAGTACTACTTTATCTTTGTTGATGTCATTAATCTCTGCCTTTCTACGTTTTTATATATTTACATTTATGGTCATACATTTTATTTTCTCGTGATAACAGGTTAATATCATTTGTTTTCTCGAGATTGCTCGTTATTTATGTCATTATGTCGAATGAACAAATCATTTTACGAGATCTCGGAATAACAAACCTTTGTTTTCCCGAGATAACAACATAATTCCTTTGAGATCTCGAGAAAACAAAAGCATTGTCTAATATATTTAATCAATTACAACTTTCTCCTGCTCCTCTGACATTGCTACACTGAATGACGTTGCCTGATTTAATATACTAGACTATCCTTTTATTTTCTCAAGATTTTGAGTTAACTATGGCATCATTTCAGGAAAAAAAAATGTTTTGTTATCTTGAGATCTCATGAAAATGATCCTGTTATCTCGTTATCTCTTGGTATAATAACATTTATTATTTCAATAATAACATACATAACTAGAATTGTCAAGAAAACAAATTAAATTAACTCATCCAAGGAAACAGAAAAGATAAAATGTATGAATGTATGACTGCTTGGGGCTTCTGTAAATACTTGTTTTAACACCGTCTATTGTGTTTGCCCTTTGAAGAGCATTTCATGTATTAAAGGTGCTAGATAAATAAAAAATATGATTGTCATGAATTGAATGAAATACAAGAATTACAATGATCACATAACATAACATATGGGTTGTGTATATGTGTCAGTGTGGGCCTACATCTGGCCCAGGGCACCGAAATAATGCCTCTGCAGTAGAAGTCATAGGATGATCTGAGAATACGGCTTGCTGCTGTGTTTCCAGGATAAAAGCTCTCAAAAAGTATGTCATTCCCAAGTCCTTTTTTTTATCTATAAAATATTCATACTGCATCCTCAAATCACCTGAAACACTCACAAACAACACACTGTAATATATAAGATAAGATAGATATTTCATGAAATAGTGTCTGTGGTCTCCTCTTTACTATATATAGGTTATCACAACACACAGGCTCCTTCCCTCTCTCTCTCCGGATTGTACCATCGCAGGGATGCATTTTAACTTGTGTGATGAAAGCTGGAGATGAATACTTCATCTCTGACCCACATAATGGCGATATATCAGGCTGCTCGGTAAGCGGAGCTCTGTCGTGTAACAGCCCGCACCTCCGCCGTGCGCTCCCGGTGCGGAGGGAAGCATCTGCGGCGCGCTTCGCCTCCCATCTTCCTCCGCCTGGATCCTCTGACTTGACTTCTCTGTCCATATCGCTTCCAGGAAGAAGAGAGGAGGGAGAGGGAAGGAGAAGCGGCACACACCGAGAGAGAGGCGACGGAAACGGAAAAAGTAAGTAGCTGGAGAGGGGGAAATAAATGGAAATTTCACCGCTCTGTGTGAGGGGCGAGTCACTTGAGAGGTGGGTTTACATGACTCCTGGCTCAGTTGAAAAGTAATGCTTTAGCTACGAGTATTTCGTTACTCGTTACATTTGACGTCAGGAAACCTCGAGAAAGTTCCTGTTTTCTACTCCAAACTTCGGCTAGCTTAAAAGACACACAAACAAAAACGAAGCCAGTGGCGTGGTGAGGTTGTTGCAGGTTAATATTACAACTATTTTTTAAAGGAGGTGACACTTTATTGCTAGCTGTGTCTTTAATTAAAGTACACTAATTGATTACAATAAGCCTTCATGATGCCAGCCACTTCGGTAGGGATATAATATAATGTAAATCTCGCTCCTGTTGTTGGGTTTGTTGTGCAACACTGGGATAATTAGCCTCATAAGAGCCTCCATTACAAATGCTGAAACTAGACAACATGCAGCTGTCTGAATGGGTCTTAGAAAAGAGCAGAAACCTGTGTTCATACACGAGAGATATTGGTGATGTGAGTACCATATAAGCAAAAAAGTAGGAGCACTAACATCAGGACAAAACCATACGCTCATTTGCCAGTTTATTAGGCACACTAAGACACAACTAGTAGACCTTTTTCACAGCAGCCATCTTGACATGAAATAGTCAGGTCAACACAGGTGTTGCCCATGATACTAATTAAGGTCCTGTTCCATTTATTGCAGCAGAGACTCTCCAGTGAACCACCACAGCAGCACCCTGCCTCTGTCTGACCTGAATGGAACTGAACCTTAATTAGTATCATTGGTAACACCTGTGTTGACCTGACTATTTCATGTCAAGATGGCTGCTGTGAAGAAAGGTCCACAATGCCGCAGCCAAGCAATAACTCCTACATGCACGAAGGTTATATATTTTTGTAAAGTTTCTAGTATTGAGTCTATTTTCTGTCATGGAGTTGATAAAATATTAGTACTTCTTAGGATAAAACCATGCAATTCAACAGCAAATTTCAGCATCCATAAAGTTGAATCGACACCCTCATTCAACAAAAAGTCATCATTAGGAGCTTCATTTATTGCAGGTCAGGTTATTGCTCTGTCAAACTCATAAACTGGTGACTGAGTTCAAGTCCCCGTTTGAATATTATTGGATTGTTTACATCATTTGTCACAGTTCAATAGGTTTTTAAACTCCTTCCCTAGCGCGTGAAATGATGATTGATGATGATGGATCTATTGTTACAGTCCTCATGACAATGAAGACAGTGAATATAAAGACCAGACAGGCCTTATCTGAAAGGTCACTTACTCAATATTCAACACACTCCAGCCTTCAGTCCGTCTAGGCACAGATGTACAGGAGGAAGAATGACATTTCTTTCCCTTCCATTCTCCCTGGGGTAGTTTCTCACTCTCTTCTGCTTTCACACATTGTTTCAAAGTTGGAAATATTCAACTTAACTTAGAATTGCAGAATAATATAGGGTAGACACTTGACTCCAGTGGTGCCCATCAGAAACCCAAGGGGAGAGACATGGATTACAACTTTGTTCAATGTAGACTACTGTTTCAACTCTTCAACTATTACATCAGTGACCTTTGGTAAACTTAACTATTTAGTGCAGAATCTGAGAAGCCAAATGAAGTTATATATTTAAAAGCTGCATGAATCAATTTTTGACAGATGAGCTCCAAAACAAGATGATAGACACACAAATGTAACATTTGGAAAGTACTGAATGCATGAATATTAATTTCAAATCCAATTCAAGGGCTAAACCAGAAGTTAGCAGCTTGGTTGGTGGTTATGGTTAGTTTCTAGTGCACTTGCTCCATGGGCCACACAATGCAGAAGTATATGATGAAGATCTGGGTAATTTTATCTCCACGAATCAAACTTTTGTTGCTTCTTGAGCCACTGCTCGTCATTAGTTCAGCTCTCTTTGTATTGACATGCACCAGACAAACAGCAACATTAGCAGTCGTTTGCTGTTGTATTTTTGTCCATCTGGTGCATTATTGATTTATTCAAGTATTTGGCTCTGTGGCTGCCAGAGCTTTTCTTTTGCTTGCTGGGTGCTGTGCAGTTACCATGCAGTCATCATGCAGGCATAGTTTGAACCGATACTAGTGCCAATTTAATACCAGAATTTTCCCACAATACCAAAACCACAAGTCTGATATTGAACCGATACAGGAATGAAGAAATATAAACATGTTTTTCTACAAAATCCCTTTTTCATCGTCGTTTAAACACCAGCAGATGCAAAACAACTCAGTAAATAAATAAAAACAACTCCAAAACTGAGAAAATTCTGATTTAAGTAAAAGGATCAGATCAAAGGATAAAAGAGGAAATATTTAATAGCTGCTTTACTTGAGCTTATCCTGCAGACATATTTTGAACTAAAAAAAGAGACGAGGTTAGATACCCAGCCTCTAGTTGAAAGCGGTGAAAAAAACATACAGTACATTTCTGGGCCAGAAGAGCAAAACAGAAAGCTAAAAGAGGCTGAAGGGCTCTGTAGAGCTGCAGCGTTGGCTGATAATTCTCCATGCTTCAGACTTTATGATGCAATCTTCTTGACTTCACAGGTAACCAAATTGTAGTGCTGAGAATTCTTCCAGGGTCTCCTGCCTGGGATTCCAGCCTGAAGGTACAGTAGTGTCATTGATTTTCTAATACCTCCTCTACCCACACTTTTCCACCCCCCATCTTTACTTCCTGTTCTCATTCTTGTTCCAGCAAGCATTGATCACTTTCTTCCTTGCACACTCATTTATACAATTTCAGCCAGTTGCTATGCACAGGGTGCAGTACTTAAGTTAAATCAATGTGGTTCATTGCCGGCCTCAGTAACGTTAGCCTCCTCACTAGCTTTTAAGACAAACATGATGGAGCTCCTTCCTGTCAAAGTTAGAGGGACGTTAAAAACTAATAGAAGGTACTGTTTGTCTGTCAGTCGGTGCTGTTAGGTTGATGGGCCATCACTTCCTGCCAAGGTGAGTGACATTTGCAAATTCAGAATTGGCAGCAGTGCTCTGAGTCACAGTTTGATTGACACACAGACTTTTTAATACAAAACAGTAAATGACATTTATTTATTGTGTCCTTACTGAGAAATCAGCACTGCTTATGTTAGAAAGTGAATACAATTTGTATTTCTGTTACACAGAATACACACTATGCTTAATATTACAATATCAAGTGATAATAGGGTCCATGGTAACACTGTAGCATGTATGAGTAGTATAAGTAAATGAACCACTAGCATTATGAAAAACTTACAAGTTAAAGCTGCTTCGTGCATGGATTTCAATTAATCAGTTCTTGTTTGTTCCTTTGCAGATGACAATTAGATTTATATTAAAAATTTGTATGAGGGAGTAGTAAAATTGTGTTGAAAAGATGATACAGTAATGTATTATCTTATTTGAGCAGAGATTACCTTCCATGTTTGTACAGAGTGCTAAAGTGACTCTGCAGCTAAAATTGATTGCATGGTTCATAAATTCTTGGTTGCTCAGCAGGTTGAAAAAAAAAAGGCCTGACTACATCAGCTCTAACTAATAACACATATTATAACAAACTAATTACAGCATATTAAAACATTTAAAAAACTTTAAGTGAAAATCACTTTTATTTGTTTTATTGATTGAATATTGTCTGTGATGAATACCAACAGACTAATCCATTTTCTAGTTGCTCTTCAATTAGCTGCAATACCAGCAGTGTAAAATCAGGACCAAGGATAAAAACGTCATCAAAAGCTGTGTGTAGTTTTTGTGCCTTTGTTATTCTTTTAGTGTGGATGGTATGCTGATATTACAGAGCTAATGTTAGCTGCATCACCAACTGAATGCATGTAGGTTCTTAAGGCAACACACTGTCACTGTTGTTAGGTCAGACAAACTTGACAAAAAGGAATATGGCGACACCGGCTACATTTATTTTTTTAAAGCAAGAACTACAGTATGCAACAGAAGGATATATTTGCAATGTTAACTTGTATGAACAAAGCTAAATGATGCAAATTGAAAACCAATTGTCTTGGTGCTGAGGATGATCAATGATTCATCAACCTATCCGTCCTATTCCACAGAAATAAGGAGGAAACAAACCTAGCTGACAAATGTGATCTACATTACACAAATCCTAGCTAGCTTAATGTTAGCAAACTAGTTAGCTAACACTTGGCTAACATTAGTTATCTTAAGATGTGACTGTATCCAACGTAATGTGTCTGTGAAGGAACAGTTCAACACAGACGAGCCTCACACACGGCATATCTCAGCACAGGAAAGGGGAAAGCTGACAGAGGTCCCGCCGGGTAAGCCTCGAGCCACGAGCCTAAACTGTTATTGAGTTATAGAACAGATCGATAACAGGCGGGACATAGGAAGGGTCAATTAATAATGTGCAGCACAGCAATCCGAAACTCAGGTGTGCAGCATAAGTTACCATGGTGATCTAGGTGGGTTAAAAGAGAGCTAGTGAGTGTTAGTGAGTTTTCAACATACCTCACTAACCCATTAATCTTGCTTCAGAGCACACTCCAGGTCAGTCCCAGTGGCCTGTTTTTACTCACATGCTACGGTGTTAGCATGCAGTACTGGACTAGACGTTATGTTCATACCAGAATCAAGGTGAACAACCTGGTTACAGTGTATCTATAGAGCAGGTAGATAAAAGCCAGTCAGTCTGCAGAATACAGTCTGTTCAGACCTGCTGCTGTCTCCTGATCCACACACAGAGTAGGTAAACACACCCGTTATGTTTTCTGTAAACACACCTAACCCATCTAACTCTTAAATGCCCTCACTATGCACAAATGCTCTCACTTTGAAAGTCAGCCACTCAAATCTTAAAAGGGTGGAAGTGTGGCTAACACACACACACACACACACACACATATATAGACACACATAAAAGCATGGTGCAGTGAAAGGACCGTTAGGGAGTTAATTCCAATTCTGCTGACAGTAGATAGGTCTTACCATTCTCTCTCTCTATCACATAGTAATTACTTATAAGGCCACAGGGATTATGATGTCCCCAACTCCCCTCTGTAATAGAGCTCGTGCTCCATATAACCCGTTAGCTTTCCTACCCAGTCTCTATCACCCCCCTCATTACGTTCTCCCTCCCTCTCATTATCCCCTCTATGTAATATCCTCCATCCATTAACTTAGCCCACTTCTCCCACTCTTCCCCATAACTCCCCCTCCTCTTTCTGCCTCTCCTCCATCTTCCCTGCCTTTCCTTGCATTTCTTCCTCCTCCTCTTTTCTCCACTCAAGCCTTCACAGCACTGCCACACTGGATCAGCTCACTCTAATTTGACTCCTACACAGCAGTCAGTGAAAGGTAGCAGAACCACTATGCCCTGAATACACTAGTGGTTGAGCCAGGGTGGGGGGCTGGGCTTCAGGGAAACGATAGAGCATAGTGAAAAGTGAATATACATTGTTCTTATGTAACTGAAGCATGTTCTTTTGTGCAGGCGCGTAATGTCTGTGCATACCTCAAGCTTAGTTTTTCTCAGCTCTGATAATGTTGTCTTTTTCCTAAGCGCCTGTATCTATTTCCGTCTTGTCGCCATGGTTCCTGGCACAGCAACATGCAAAAAGCAGCCACGTCTTCTGATTAGCTCCATGGCTTCAACTGTATCCAACTCGCACATGAAAACTCATTAGGATGTTTGAACATCAAAGATCAGGAATGTGCTGTGATGTGTAAATGTGCATGTTTGTGTAGAACTGAGAGTGTTACGAAACCCTCAGATCACTTTTTTTCCGGCTGAATAAGCAATGTGCATGGGTTTTTAGTCTTGACTTGAATTCCACATCTTGTGTTAGAAATATGCATAGCAGCCTCCCTCTACTGGTTGAAACCCAGCTACTGCAATTGAATTTCACTATTGGCTGATCTAGAGGCAGGTGACGTACGTGGTGGTGGCTACCGCCCCCCGATCCTGTCTCCTCCTTTAAAACTGTCTCCCTTGTCTGCAGACTGTGGCTGTAGCCTGCTACGTAGCCGTATGGACACTCCCTGACAGTCACACACACACCGACTTAGCCTCTCTGAGTTGCTGGCTAAAATTACAAGACGGTACCACAGAGAAAACCATCTGTGAATGTGCTTCAAGTGACTGTCAAAGCTCCAGCAGACTCTCTGTGAGAGAGTCTGACAGCACCTGCTCATGTCTGATAAGCTCGGTTAGCTTTGACTACTGGCAGCTGTATTCCTGCTACACTGAGCGGTGGTCAGTCTGTCACATTGATCACTCCTGCGGCACAGGCTACGTAGCCATGAGGTCGCGCCTTCTACAGTGATAGTCTGTTCAGTCCTCTGCTGCATTTTTAAGAACTTGCTGGTAGAGAGGCAGCTAGCAGACTTTGGTGGTGTTTGGGTGACACCTGATGGAATTTTGGTCATTTAAACAGGTGACAGTATGTCAGGGGAGAAGTAACTCCCCTGTCCAAAGGGGATCTCCGATGACTGATGTGAATGTCCTCCTCTCCTGCCATCCACCTGCTTGATGACGATTTGTTTTACCAGTGTAGTGATCCCCTCAGTTGTTGTGATGTGAGTTTCAGCTCATTGGTTAGCTGTCTGATTACCACTTTTTCCACTGCTTCAGTTCACTGTCACAACTGTCATAGTGTCATTTACAGCCACAGAAGGCAGCTGTTTTCAGAACAAAGCTCTAAAAACCCACCGTACACCACCTGTTCAGCATCAAACAGCAGACAGACTCAGTTAGTGACTAGTTGGTGAACATAGTGGAACATTTAACAGCTGAAGAGACAAAACTGTCTTTCAGGAGGTGGTAGAGTCCAAACTCTAAACTAAAAAAGAGTCAATATTGGATATACATTCTCATGGGATCATCCTCTTCCTGGCAGCTAACCTATGTGTTGCATAATCAAGTGCTACTTGCAGATTCTTTGTATTTTATATGGAAGAAATAAAAATTGACATCATGTGAATCTGTAACCAAGATAAGATGTTTATATGTGCAACTCATAATTGGGATACTACAAAAGCCAGATCATAACAGAATACTAATGCACATTTAAAGACACTTAGAGAAAAGATCATTTTGAGTTTTTTTTTTCTCTCACATCATGCTCAAGGTGAGAAGCTCAAAGGTCGCACAAGTCATATAAATGTTGTGATTCTGGCAAATTGTTACCCATTGATAAGCAACTGAAAAGACAATAAATAGTGAACATTCAGACGCACACCAGACAAGGTAAAACAAGATATTTTATAACCCATTAGCTAGAGTTAGACAGCAGCTTTATCAGATTCTCTATGTTCCACACTACACACTGGAACAACCTGGAACAAAGCAGTACGATTTGAGCCTCCCACCCTGAGCATGACGTCAAAGAAAATGTCTGCAGTGTGAATATGATGAATAATATGTCCTATCAACATGGTTCTTATATCAATGCAACACATTCCGTAGACACTTTTATAAATAGCTAAGATATTTGCTCTGTGCTGGGAAGCTGTTGATGCCAGGCAAAACCAAAAGTATGACAAAATGAAAATAACATCATGTATGTCTAGCAGTCAGAGTGAAAAACAGCCTTGGATTCAAAGGGTTTATTAGGATGTGACACTTTTAGATAGGAGGTGTGAATACATAAAAAAACTGTGAAAACCTGTATTTATGCAGCTTTAAAAGACCCGGTGCTTTCATACAGCTGCTGTTGACTGTAAATTCAAAGCTTTCAAAGTGAGGTTAGACTTTTAATGGTACATAAAATTGGCAGGTTATCTTTAGATAAAGTGTATTTACCCTCCATCACTTTCTTGTCCTTTTATGTGTGTTTCCCAGTGGAACTTCTCTTTTTATTGGCTGGTAGATGTTCAGTGAATGAACTGAGCTGAACCAGAGAAGGAGAAAGAAATAGGTGCTCTATTCTTTCCTCTTTAACGTGACACACATGAGTTGCTACAGTGACAGCGTGCTCACTCAGCTGAACGTGGACACATGCGCACACATACACACAAATAAAAAACACATGAGGACAGCCACTTCAAGCAGAGAGATGGGTGGGGGGGGCGAAGGGACAGAGTGAATTGTTTGCCATTTAAAGGCAGATAAGAGAAAAATTCTACACAGCAGCCTCGGCCAACAATCAGCCACAACTGATTTAGTCTCAGCTCTCTCATTATAGGACCTGGAGCCTGCGCTGCCAGATTCAGCCTGCTAATTCACTTCATCAGTACCAACATGGACACAGGAACAGCTGGGCTGGAGCATTTTGCCATTTCAATCTTGTGTAAAATATGTAAATGACAACATTCACAGTGAGGTGGCCAGCCGCAGCAGAGGAGCTAAGAGACGCTCCAGTTACAGCAGTAGGTAATTTTCCTGCTCCGGGTTGTGGCAATATTATTACGCTGCATTGTTCCTTCTCACCACAGAGTCTGTGTGCATTGAGGGTGATTTATTACAGATAGCACACAGTATATTTATGTGTGCACAGTAGAGATAAGATTAGTGGAGAAAGCAGCCATTGGCTCCATTTTCTCTCTGAAGGCTGAGGGATGCCATTTCGCCCTCTAGCCTATTGATCCAGAGGTCAGCTCAGACTCAGTGGAGAGTCTTGGTTGAGCGACTCTCTGCAGCCCACAAACCTTCAGACTTTAGCTTTCTGCCCTACTCTGTTAAGGCGGCACATTCACCTAATCCTGTGCGGGCCATTAGATCAGTTGGAGCTGGGCAGCCAGGTAACACAGAGCCTCATCTAATCTTGGAGCTGACCGGCGGCAGGATGTCTGCAGCTGCTGCTGGAAACAAGGCAGTGATTCAGTTGGCTGAGAGGAGCCGAGCTGTGGATCTGTCAGCCAAAGAGGCTGAATGTGATCACGCTGGAATGTGCTGTATGTTCACATGGTAAGGAAGAGTTCTCGTGCCCTGAGGTATTACAGCTAAGAGGCCGTCTAAACGTCATGTACGCTATACTGTGTTGGTCTGAAGTGAAGCAGTGAAAATGAGGCCTGCTGTCCTGCAAATCCCAACCAAAAGTACTCTAATCTCTGTTCCTAAGTTCCTCCTTCCATCTTCACTGTTCAGGTCTCTTCCTGGAGTGTTTCTGCTCTGCGTTTCCCAGACATCACCTGTCAGTGACACTGTGTGGGCAGTACTTCTTTTCTTTGCATTTTCTTCACATAAAGTTTGAGTTTGCTTATTTCGGTTTCTTCACTTTGTCTGTTCACCCGTGGTAGCTCTTACTGGGTACCGAACTTCGACACTTTTTTGGCACAGACAGAATTGTTTCAACACTAATGAGAATCGAAACATGTCTTGTCATTCGGCACCAAATTTCAGTACAGAAGAAGTAGATCTCATTAATGTCAGTGAGCCAATAACCATGCAGCATGCTCATACCAAGAGCTAAAAATGCTGGTGATTGCCTGTCTAAAGTTACACGTCTTAAAAGCATGAAGGCAAAACACTAAGGGGGCGATCAGATGCATCACTGCAGGAGCACCTGCTTCAAAAAGCCTTAGCAAAGTTTTTAGGGCAAAAATAGCTGGTGGGTCTGTGGAGCAGGGCTTGCAGCACAACCAGTCGATCAAATGTGATGGGCTGTTGCAGTGCCACTGGATGAGGGGGAGAGAAATGCCATAAAAAGCAGAGATATTAGTTGAACTTGAACTTTGAACCTTGAACCTAGCAGTGCAAAACTAGTTAGCCAGTACCAGCTAACCTGTGTCTGCTCATCAGTGAGTACATTTCTTATTGCATGTTTAGTGTAGCTTACAGACCGACAGGTAAAAGGAGAAGTTGATAGAGAGTTGAGACTACATGGTCACTTTGTGCTGTGTACGGTCCAGTACTGTACAGATATTCCATCAGTTTCTTCATTTTAGCCCTGTTAGCTTCATTAAGGCACACAGAATATAAACAGCTTCTCCCAGGTCTGAACAGCTTCCTTCTTTGTTTTGAGTAACTGTAATAATGTTTCATCTAATTGCCTTTGGTAAAAATTGATTTTATAAAATTGTTATAGAAAAAAATAGAATTGAAGAACCAGTATCAGAAGTCAAGATATCGATACTGGTACCAGTATAGCCAGCCCTAACGGAGCTTCTGTGCTCCTGGAAACCCTAACCTGAGATAAATGATTTGTAAGAATACTTTAAGAGTAGAAGCTTTTGCTGAAGGACTTGCTGAAGTGCTGCCGTTGACTGACATGATACTTAACATTGCTGGCTTCATCAAGCTGTTACTGTTTGTAAATGTTTATTCAGACATGACATGACATTTGCAGAGAGGGGTGATGCTCGTGCAATACTTGGCATCTTATGCGTGAGAGAGGGCAGAGGGAGAGAACAGTGTGTAAACAGTTGAAAGTAATTATATGAAGGATTTCTGTTCTCTCACATGCTGCAGCAGTGGCCAGTTAGAAATATGATTTTGCCATTGAAGCTTTAATTCACGACCCCCCTAATACATTTTAATATCAGTTTCATCAATTATTACGGAGAGAATTCTGCTGCTTAATGTCAGACAGTTAATATGCATAGAATAACAGGATGTGAAGTTGGGACTCAATCAGTTTAATTACCATTTGCTCATCCTCTGTATGTGAAGTGTTTTGCTGGATATTAATTCATTCCATTGATTTAATTAAACCTTGAAAATATAAGGAGGGAGAAAGCTGCTCTCATTATTACTGTTGTTTGGTGTTTTAAAAAACCTTTTTTTTTACCTCTTTGTCCACGCACTGCTTTAGAAGAAAACTCCTTTATTATAAACTGATTGGACATTTTATGCAAAGAAGACAATTATTTAATGATCATTCACTGAACTCTCTGTGTGCTTGTTTAACCTTGTGCTGCATATTAGACATGAGCTCAACATGTTAAATCACCATCACATTTAAGCATGAAGGGGTGTACGTACCAACAAAAGCTGCGTTAATGCATTAATACTGACAGGTAGCTCATTCCACATGAGATAGTCTGTTGTGAATTTTCAGTGTGCCAGACATGTTTTGTAAGAAGACCTTCACATGCAGAAGAGGTGTCAAAGCCAGGGTTTCTTCAAATATCATTAACATCACAGAGATTTAGGAATATCAGCATGTATATGTACAGAGGTGGGGACAGTACTGCATTAGAAGAACAACCAAGGTACACAGCATCCGGCACCGTCACATTCCCACTCTGGCTGCCAGAAAGGATCCACACACGCCATTTTAGCTGCTGTGCATGAAGCTAAATTCCCAAAACAGATGCTCTGACTGACGGATCTTTCACTGAAGGAGTGACATCATCGTGGCTCATAAACACTATGTTGACAAGCAGTTATTACCAAGCTGCTGAGAGCTGCAGATAAAATTATTATTTATTTTTTGTCCGTATCGATTACACAACAAAATAAACAAAAATGAAGGTTCTTGACAGCTGCTGTGCTGTGAGATTGTCTGTATTAATGTTGAAAATGAGTGAGGACAGAGAAGTTTTGGAACAACAAAGGGTTGTGAAGTAAAGCTAAAACGTGTCTGTTAGTCCATCTTAAGGAGCTGAAGGTATATTTATGCTTGACAAAAATGACTCTGAACTATATCATTATTTTGATTTGAAAAGGGGATTGTTCACCAGGTTGCTGAATCTAGACATTTGAGCAGAGACATCAGGGATGAACTAACAATTAGTTGTTTGATCCGTAAAATGTCAGTACAGACGTCATGTATACTGTACATCTTTCTTATGTAATCACTGTATCTCTCTGGCTCAGGTGAGCTCACTGCAGGACCTCAGCGGGCTGGACCTCAGTTGCATCAGTGAACAGAGGGAAGTAACAAAACACATTATTTATATGAGAATGTCTCAGGTTATTTATTCAGAGGCCTGTAGTAATAAACAAGAACTGCTGTGTCCACACTTTTCTTGTGTTTATCTTTACTTTGCGAGGACTTTTTCTCGCTCCTAAACTTAAATGGATTTGTATCAATAGCGGGTTGTCACCATGAAGTAGCTGGCCTGCTCTGACCTTTACCAGATAAGGCTTGTTTGAGCCAAAGCAGTACTGATTGTATCAGACCCAGGGAGGCGGAACTGCCATTGGAGCTCTGGGGGACGAATTCAGCATTGCTAAAACCAGGCCAGTGTGAAAAGCTGATAAATCTCAGGAACCTTCTTTGGCTTTTTTTAATACACTGTCACACACACACACACACACACACACACACACACACACACACATCCAGTGAAGTGCACACACATTTGCACGCCCACATGCACGAATTAACAAATTTTGGCAACTTTGCTGGTGTACTGAGGTCAGCTACAGACTGCAGCACAGATGCGCTATTTGAATACTGCAGACTAATTAAATACAAGTCAATAAATGATCCCTTGCTGAACTGCCTGTACCCACAGAGACAGAGAGAGAGTACAGAGCGGATCAGCTTTAGACCAAAATAAAGCACACCACGCATTTTATATGACCTCCAAATAATGAAAAATAGGTTACTGCACTAAAAACAACCTAGTGTAGGAGGTGCCTTTTCCCAAATCACAGCCCAACCTGTAAGACACACTTGAAAGGAAGATTAAAGGAGGCTCAGGGATGGAGGTTGTTTAAAAAAAAAAAAAACAGCAGGTTAAAGATTGCTGCTGTATTTCAAGCTATAATGTGGTGTTCAAAGCAGCAGCTGGGATTATGGCTCTTTTCATCCTTAATTTTAAACCTTGGTGCATTGTGATGTCCATCAATACAGTTTTTTTACCCATTGGCAAGATTTTCACCTGTAGATTATCCTGTTGGCTCTTGTTTAGGCATCAGATTGGATTCCACACTCTCAGACCACCTCGTACTGCAAACAAAAGTGCACACAGCAGTGTTTTGGTTTTTGTTGGCGGTAGTGCTCTCAGAGACCTTTCCAAAATCCTTTAAAAGGTTTTTATGTGCTGTGTGTTGAGTTTTTCCTCTTTCTCTTTGACAAGCACTGTTTTGTATGAAGTAGTCACATTTAAATGACATTCTAGTGTTTCCACTCAAGGGACATGATTAAAATAAGAAAGGTTCAAATTGATGCAGCAGGGGCCAAGGTATCCTTTATTTTAGTCTCAAAATGCTGGGTCCTACATTTCCCATAATGCAACTCCATTGCATTTTTCAGTAAACACTCATTTCAAACTCTACACCTACAGTTTCTAACATACAGTGGGCTTCCTGATATATATTTGTAGTCTACAAGCTTATGACAACATCAACATGTTTTTTCTTTATTATTGCAAAGATGAGTTGATCGGTGATTGTGCCTCCTCACAGTTTGAGGAAATGATCGGCCTCACGCGGTGTTCAGACTGGAGGCACATCATGTTTTTCCGTTTCCAACGTAAAGACTGCCTTCCCAGAGTTGTGTGTGTGTGTGTGTGTGTGTGTGTGTGTGTGTGTGTGTGTGTGTGTGTGTGTGATCACGTCAGATATGGTCTTCCAGGCGTCTTTTAACTATCTGCATTGGTTGCTGTGGTAACGACCTAGATGTGTGCATGTATGCTAACTGATGGTGTGATTTTCCAACATAGAATGAAAACAACAAGCTGCCATTTAGATGGAAATGTGTCCTCTCAGTCTCCTTCACAGCATTATGTTGCCACAGAGCAGGAACAACATCAGTGTTTCCACTCCGTAATCACGGTCAGCTACCTGCACTGTGGTTATCAAAGGTGACCAGAAATATTGTATTTTTTATTCCAGGCTTTCTCACGGTGTAGTACTCCCCAACACCTGAAAACAGACTTTGATGTAAAATCTTAATTTTAGCTAATGCATCTCAAAACTAGACTTGGTTCAGTCAATTTAGTGTTGTAGCATTTTAAATGGAAAACCCATTAGTTTAACCTTCTAATAAGGAGCGTATAGCAATAATGATGGTAATGTGTTAACATTACACATATGATAATATTGTAACCCAGCGCATCTTAAATCTTAAATTATGAATTATTTTGGCCACCAAAGTCTGACAGTTCAAATCTTGACAACATTTTTTCAGTTGAACTAATTAAATTAAAATGTAGCATTAACATTTACTTGGAAATTATAATTCATGATACTTTTGAAAACAACACCATGAAACGTTAAAATACAAGACTATAAATGTGAGAGTTAATTCAATCTGATTCCCTAATGTGAGTCTTTCCTGGGGAAGAGTATTGCGGGATTTCTTCCTTCCAGGTCTGATTAATAAGGGATTAACTCACATGGTGGTGCAGTTGGATCCAGTTTAGTCATCTCAAATATTCCAATTTGTTGTATCAAATGTTATTACTGGCTGGATTTGTGCCTTGGCTTCAGGTTAGCTTTTGCAATCTCACAATTTGCATATTGATGTGTCTCAAGTCCATGAGCAGAAGAACCAACAGACTGAGTTCAGATGTTCCTCCACCACAACCTGTTCATCATAACTGATGTTTATTGTCATTCAAGCTTGGATGGAAGGTTGATACGACACTAATCAATGATAAGACATGATATAAAATTAACATGCATTTATCTTACCTTATGCTTCATTTAATGAATTAAGCTTAGTATGGCTTTACATTAAGAGATGGTGCCTACATGGAGGGAGCTGAGGGAGATTGACTACGCTACCTAATTAAAAGTTTCAAGTTGGAGGCACACTGATCGTAAATGACTTCAGATGATGCTGGTGGGCTTACTGTTGATCTCAAGCTGTTCAAGCAGTTAATTAAAAAAAAACGATGTGGCGAACCAAATCGGTTACAGATTGCAATTAATGCACTCTGTGAGTCGGGCCGGGAGTGAACTACTCTGCCTCGTTAGCAAGCGCACGCCTGCCAGGGTCAGCCTATAGGAAAGCAAGCGCTTTTATTTGTTTTTCATCCTTTTTCATAAGCCATTATTAACAGCAAACCAAGCGATAAGCAATCATGTGCGAAAGAAATGAAAAAACAAAAAGTTCCCCCTTGGGAAAACCCTAACTGTTGCTATGGCAACCCCCCCCCCCCACACACACATTTAAAAAGGGGGGGTGATTTTATTTTGAAGCGCGGTGCTCTCTTTATCTTTCCCCTTTGTCCTTTTAGTGAGATGATCAAAAGTATGGCAGGTAGATAAAGCGTGGCAGTAAAGCAGAGGGGGTCGGACAGCGAGGGGGAGAAAAGTGGGAGAGGGTGGAGGTTTGGAAGGACGGGGTGCGTGTGTTAAAAAGAGATGTGAAGCTTCAAGGGATAAACTGCTGGGATAGTGTGTTAAATCACAGCTGTAATAAGTAATTTAACAGCAGTTACTCTTTCACTTAAATCTCTTCCCTGTGACACACCTGACTTTGACAGTAATGACTGCTGTTAGTCCTCCCTGTATGTCACACAAGGTTGTGATACAGGGTGCATTTAAGGTGATGTAGTCTGTGATGTGGTCAAGAAGGTTGGCAGTGCATCGTGGGTTTATTCTGGATGCTTCCTCCCACTTCGATTATTTCCTTGGTGGAAACCGTATGTAGGCAGGGGAAGTGGGTTACACGCAGGAAACAGAAAGCTCCTGAGGAATGACACATGGTAAAACAGTGGCGCCCGACATCACGGTGTCAAGGAAGGAGACTTAAACATGATAGACGCCACGTCAGTTTAGTTCCAGCACACTACAGCTGCTACTTATCTGAGTGGAGCGTGGAAGAGGAGGTTCTGATTTACAGTTACGCATAGACAAAGTGATGTCGTGTTATGTCACAAAGCAATTAGCATTATTCTTTACATTAGAAGCTTTAGGGCTGGATGACTCATTTTAATGAGACATGTCTGTCTGGTCAAAGAAATTAACTTTGAGCAACATAACAGGTGAATTCTTACAGTTCAACACAGGATGCTGGAAATCTTGTTTCCTACTGATTTAAATGATGATCATGATCATGACGATGATGGAGATTTTCTTAGAATTTTGATTTCATCTTTGGGCCACAGAATAAATCCTAGCAAGGTTTTGAGTGAATATCATGGTAGATCAGGCAATGAGTATATTCCTTCAAGCAGCCCTTTCTCAAATTGAACATGCAGCAGAGCGATGTTTATATGATTTAAGTTAATTAAAGGGGTATGACTGAACCAGTAGGTAGCATCTGTTCTGCAAATCATCTTAAGTGTGTTTGCAGTGTACTCTCATTTGTATTTGTGCTTGTGGAAGAAGTAATCAGAGCTTCTATGATATTTATGTCTCCTAGATGTCCTGGACGGGTATCTGATGTCCTAGATTTGATTCAGTCTCGGGACTTTTATTACATGTCTTCTCCTTTGCGCTCTCTCTCTCTCTCTCTCTCTCTCTCTCTCTCTCTCTCTCTTTCTCCATCTTTCTCTTTGTTTATTGTAAAGGTATGGAAAATATATCCAATTGTAATTAAGTAGTATTGTCATCTAAACAGTGTAGCTAGTTGCAGTGGAGTTTCTTTTTCTTTTAACTAACTTTAGTCCACTCCACATCATTATCTTTTCATAATTAACTAAATTAACTGTGTTACATCTTGGTCAGAAGCAACTTCTACATCAATCAAGCCTCATAAGATGAAATAGATATTATACAATTCAAATGTTTGGACAGGATGATGTTGCAGGTAGAAATAAATTGTGTTAAAAGATAATTTTGGTATTTCTCAACATGGATGTTCACCTTTTAAAGTGCTTGATTTTGCTACTGAACAGTTCAGATGGTATTGTGAGAGTCTAGCAACATTATGGAAAGGTCCATACAGAAAAATGGAACATTTTCTACCTTTCACTTGATCCACTCTGTGAAATCTCCTCTGTGGGCATAGGATCACAGCTCAGGATCACAGCCAAGGGTCACAGCACCCACAGGAACACCACCAGTCTTCTTAGCTCAGCCTTGCAGCAGCTGGTTCACCCTCCTCTGCCCGTTGCCTCTCTCTCTCTCTGTCTCTCTCTCTCTCTCTCTTTCTCTCTGTATCTATATACTCCGGCTCAGCAGTGGTCATTGGATTTAAAGTCCTCATCCACATTGTGGAGCCATGACATGGAAAATCTTTTTACATAACACTAAGCCATTCTTTCTGTACTCCAGCACAACACACTCTTCCTGACCGGCTCACATAACCACTTCACAGAGTTTAAGTAGCAGACACATCTCGACATCAACTGTGCAGAGGAGACTGTGTAAATCAGGCCTTCATAGTTGAGTTGTTGCAAAGAAACCATGACTGAGGGAGACCAAGAAGAAGAAGAAAATAGTTTGGGCCACGGAACACAAGGAATGGATATTAGACCAGTGGAAATTTTTACATCACAGCTGCGTTTTTGTAAGACGCAAAGATGATAGGAGGTTATCTGCATGTGTGGTTCCCCCAAGCATGGAGGAAGAGGTGTGATAGTGTGGGGGTGCTTTAGTGATGACACTGTTAGCAGTTTATTCAAAATGCAGGCACATTTAACCAGCATGGCTACAGAAGCCTGCAGTGACATGCCATCCTTTCTAGTTTGACCTCAGTGAGACCATCATTTGTTTTCCAACAGTGCAATGACCCAAAACACACCTGGCTACTTTGAAGAATCTAAAATAGGCAAAGCTAAAGCATATTTTGCTTAGTTTTTTTTTTTTTTAACACAATTTAATTTAACATAATTCTATATGTGTTGTTTATTAGTTTGAAAGTCATCAGTGTTAATCTACAGTGTAAAAAGCTCACTGATCTAATCAGATAAGTAACAAATACAAGCACTTTTGATGGACATACTTTGACAATGTGCAGTTGCCCATAAAGATTATACAGCAGCTTGTTTTCTGGCTGCAGGCTGCAACACTTTCACTCAATACTTGACCAATTTCAACACCTGTTGTCGCATTTGTCAGTTTGACACAAAACACGGCAGAATAAGGTCCAGATTGAAAGAAAATAGTTAGCCTTTCGGGTTTAATCATTTTATTGAATTTGCTAATAATAAAGTAATGTATGCCTAAATAACCAGGCTCCTAACGTGCTCAGTGACCTGGTGGTACCTCTTAATGTTTGAGTGGTGTCGTTTTGTAAATCCTCATTTAGATTCACAGATTTTTCAATTTGTGCAGCTCCTCGAAGCTCAGAATGAATCACTTTAAATTCCAGTTCAAACTCTTTTTAAAGAGGGAACAATCATGTAGTTATGAATGATGTGGTACTTGTAACTGAGGTTCATGGTTATTATATTGTGTCATCACTTGGCTTTGTGCTGTTTTGTACGTATTTTCTGAATGAAATGTGTGTGTATCATCATCTACAGATAGACATTTCAAACCAACTTAGGGTGTTAATGCTGTGGTATAATAATGAATTGTGTTGTAATGTTTTAAATGTGCAGTATTAACCAGCAAAACAACTTGTGAGTGTAGCTGTCAGATTAGGCTGCTATGTTTATTTTCATGTCATATTTATTGAATAACCTGCCAATTATTTTCCAATGTAATTGATTAATTGTTTGGTTTGTAACGCTGTCCGATAATTATGGTGCTGTAAACACTGTCATTAAACAGAAATACTGAAGTACACGTACCTCAAACCTGGACTTAAATACTTGAGTAAATGTACTCAGTTACTTTGCACCACTGCTGGTGAGATGATTCCTCTGACTAACTCATCTAAAACATACTAATCTATGCTTCACTGTGTGAGTGTTAACATGTTGACTACTGTAAATGTTCACTCTTGTAGCTTAACAGAGAACGCACTCACTGCTCTCCTCTGAAGAATATATTCATACCGCTCAATCAATTCATTTTCATTTTATATCTTCTGCAGAGCCCTATGTGAAGCGGCAAAGCATCCCCGGGAGAGGAGAGCTCAGCCTTTAACCGATCCGACCCTCCCACTGCTCAACTCCACTTCATCTCTCCAATAACGAACCTCCCCCTCATCCTGGAGCCCTGACTCCAGTTTCCCAGCTCTCTCACACCTCCATCTTCTCCGCTACCCCTGATCAATCCTCCACCAAATCTTTCTTTTACTCTGGCCCTTTTTCTCCCTCCCTGCCTCAGTGTGCCATGGCACTACCTTCAGCCCACGAGTTTCACTGGCAGAGCCTGGCAAGGCTGTCCAGTGGCCGCGTCTACCACACTCTGTCTGAGGTGGGGGGGCAAATGTACATGCTGGGGGGCTGCGATGCCGGAGGGAGGCCCTGCCAAGCCCTGGAGCTCTACTCCCCTGAGGTACTAAACAAATTAGTGCTGTAGTTATTTTCATTATTGATCATTTCATCTATAAATCAATTTAGAAACTGGTGAAAAATCACTGTTCGCCAAGGTGATGTCTGCAACCCAAAGATAGTCAGTTTACTGTCATAAAGGACTGAAGAAACCAGAACATATTTACATTTGAGAAGCTGAAATTGGAAAATTTGAAAAAAAAAAAAAAAAAAAATTACTAAAACAATTAATCAGATAAAAATAATTTGATTTCCTTGAATTTTATACACCTAACTGACTAATTAGCAAACATATTTTACTTGATGTCAGGTCAACAATAATTTGCTAAAATATTATTATTAAAAAAATAACCTGACACACGTGTGTTCACATGATATGTTAGATTTCCCCAAAGCACTGAATAGACTTAAAGGGGGAAATAAGCTGATATTTTTAAGCTCGTAATTTCTTGGCAAATCAACAGGAAAGTGCTGCCTGTACAAGAGCTGCAACCTCCACTGTGTAAATGTATCATGATTTATTTAAATCCCCCTGAAGACACTGTCACAAATCAGTTGATTTAAATTGGAAATAAATTGGCTGTATGTGTAACGTAAATCCCAGCACTGCAGAGAGAAGAGGGAAAACTAAAACCTAGAAAAAGTTCAACGTCTAAAACAGAAAACTTTTTGTGGCTGTGCTGCAATCTGAAATTGATGTTAATGTTTGAAGAATGTTTTTGTATTCAGTATTTAGCCTCAATCGAACAACTCGACATATTTAGCATGTTGAATCATGAAACATTAGCAGATGTTTTGACAGCTGTCCTGTGCTTCATCATTCGTGGGTTTGTCTGTAACTGCTTTGCCTGAATGCAGCTGCTCGTTCCTGTTTGCAGGGGGACCGCTGGATAAGTTTGCCCCCCATGCCCACCCCTCGCGCTGGTGCAGCCGTGGCAGTGCTGGGGAAACAAATCCTGGTGGTGGGAGGCGTGGGAGAGGACCAAAGCCCCCTGAAGGCGGTGGAGATGTACAACACAGAAGAGGGGAGGTGGAAGAAGAGGAGTGCTCTGCGGGAAGCCTTGATGGGTGTATCCATCACTGTGAAAGGTATACAATGTATTGTTTATCAGACAAAAAAATAACCAGTTACCACACCAAGAGTGAGTTAAGTTGTCCTAATTACTCATAAATACTTAAACATATAGACCTCTAGTCTCACTACAGTGTTGTACGGTGGTGTGTGCAAAGCTGGCAATAATGAGACCAAAACTGTGTGACTTAAAAATAATTAGCTGTGTGGGTTGAATCACTTTAACAGTACTTCTCTTTAAACATGAGAACTGTAAACTGTGAACTATAAAATTACAGTCCACCACCGAAAATAACGCCAATTTCAGAAAAGCATATTATTTATCAGCAGCTCCACACAGAAACCAGAAAGGAGACACTTTCTCAATCATCTTAAAATAAGTGAATGTGCCCGCCATCCTGTCAGTGTATCTCATTTTATTAAATAACTTAATTCCAATTTGATGTACATAGAAATATCAAGCCTAAACATAAAATGTGTTGTGTGTAGATTATGCCAAATGTATTTCATGAATGCGGCAGTAGGACTGCGTGAAAAGTCTGTGGGAGAGAAGCACAATCAACAAGAATCCAGAGCCTGTTATCAGTTTAAGCTCTGTATAATATGGCCATATTTTACATCAGTATACAATGAATGTTCTATTCCTCTCTTATCTGTACTGTATTTGGCTACTGTAACCAACTTTACAGCATACATTCTGTTGTAGCTTCTCAACATAGAGTTTATGGTATTTTTCTGATATGATATCAAACTCTAAGGACAGGTATCCTGTCCAGTCTCTCTGGGGAAGAGATTAGTGTACCAGTTACAGAGACTGTGAGCCAAAGCTGAACACAATGGGCAGAATATTGATAACAAATCCACATCAAGATCTCTGCACCCTGCTGCTGTTAGCACCAGTTTATGACAGTGAGACTAGAGGCTGTAGTTTGTAATGGAAGGTTAAAGTATGCACTGATGTTCATAGAGTAAAGAGTGAATGTACTGTAGCATTTTAACAAGAAATAAAGCAAGGCCTATACTAAATAACGTCAGTCAAACTGCAAATTTGGAGTCATTCAGTTAAAAACACAGAAATTGAAGTAGTATTTTTAATAATTTTATATTTTTACATAATAACACAAGTGAGAATTGAGCCTCTCTGTATTTGTTCTCTGTGAGATTCTGTAAACCCTGCAAGTTCTCATTAAAAACATTTTTACTGTTCTAACAGTAATTAACCTTGATCCATGTCTCAAACAGTGCTGTGTTTGGTCCTTGAATTTGAAGGGAATTGGGCCTGAAAGCCCTTGAAAAGAGAAGTGTACACAGAATCAGTCTGGTCACAGTGAGTGCAGCATGTATGTTATGGTGCTTTATAGAGGTTATACAACAAACCTCAGCCTTTAATTTGATCAATATGCATTTACTAACTACATGTTGACTTCATAAGACTATAGCTATAATATATATATATATATATATATAGGGGTTTTTTCAATATGCACCAGTGTCTGCACTCCACAGTGAACTTCAGATAAGTTCAGTTCAATACACTTTCAAACAGGAAGTCCTCAGTAAGTTTTCCCTTTTCATGTCAATAGAGCAACTTTTTGGCCCTGGCACTCATTTTGGGTTGAGTCCAGCAGCATAAACGGTCTTTTCAGAGCGCATCTCTTCAGCCTTGGATGAGTTTGTGTTCAGTCCAGCGACACATCCGTCAGTGTCTGCCTGAACACAGATAGATGCTGTATACACACAGACTTATTGGTCTCATTTCGGCTTCATCGTGTTGGCCTCTCCATCTCCCTGACCAATCTTCAATCCTCAGCCCTTTGCTTGCACTTTCATGCCCAAACTCATCCGCAGCATCTGAAAAATGACAAAATGATCAATAGGGCCAAATTAAGACAAATACAGTATTTTTACTAGCTAGTCAGTCACAGAATTGACTAAATGATGCCATTTTTATTGACATTTCTGGAATCATTATTTTCCAGATATTAGATAACGAACTTTAGGTAATGGCTTTTTCTATTTCCCTGAAATTAATATAAAGTGTTGGGGGAAACTTTTTACCTTGTGATACTTGTAATGTAATGTAGATGCATTGAGGTTAGAATGTGAAGTAAATGACTTGCAAAAACATGAAAAATTATCAAAGGAAAACACAGTCAGAAGGCAGCTTGTTTAGCTGCAGCTCTTTTTCTTTTCATCTCTTCATTCTGACGGTTAAAGCCGTACGTTCCCATGTGAAAACGCTCTCACCCACTGCCATTCTTATGCTAGAGGTGTCATGCCAAAGTGCCAGACATGGACGTCTGCATTTTTATTCTGCTGCTGTACTCGCTGTCCTTCCCATATCTGTCACAGTCTCATGCTTTGTCACGAACTTCTCATCCAGCTCTGTAGCTTTGCAGATTTTTAGCACTTCATAAAGTAAAGTGTCAATGAGGTTTCTCTGTCGCTGATCTTTCACACGCTGATCAATCTCATTTTTTGACAGATTTTAACTAAATTTATGGGATGGTTGTAATGTACAGATATTCCACAGGCTAAACTCAAATCCATAAATCCGTGCATTTGATGAAACCTGTAACCTCACAACATTATATATGCATTATAAATACAAGGAAGCACTCAGATTGAAACTTGCTGTGTGTGCTGTGCGCAGATGGCCGGGCTCTGGCCGTGGGGGGAATGGGTGCCGACCTGCTCCCTCGTAACATCCTGCAGCAGTATGACCTTCGAAAGGACGTGTGGGCGCTACTTCCTCCCATGCCGACCCCACGCTATGATGCCAACACACATCTGCTGGCCAACAAGCTCTATGTGGCAGGTACAAACAGACGAGTGTGGGTGTGTTTATACCACAGCAGTTTTACTTTCTGTCTCACAGTTATAAATGATTTGTAATCTTTAAATATAATGTTTCAGGCGGTCGTCAGTGTAAGCGACCAGTGAAGGCCTTCGAGGTGTACGATGCAGAGACACGGTCCTGGACTATGCTACCCATGATACCTTGTAAACGATCATATGGGGGTGTGATATGGGACACATCTGGAAGGTTGTGTCTGCTTGGAGGACTGCGGCAGGGAGGAGGACACCAGAGTTCCAAGTTCACCAAGAATATCAACATTTTCGACACCAACCAAGGTATGAAGACACATTTGACTTAAGAGGTAACAGTAAGCTTTAATCGGCCTTGTACATGGAGACAAAAGTTTTAACCCATACTGCTCGTCCCCTCTTGAGCCATAATCCATGAATTAAAACACATACACATACTATGTGACAAAGATGTTCAAACCAGCCTGACACTCTTTATTTTAAATTCTCAAACATGTCAGGATTAATTGCACTGAAGTGTGTATAAAACAGTCCAGTTGGAACTGCAGATACTGAAAATGCCATCTTGACTTTGAATACTTCACTTTACTATTTTAAGCAGGATGTAACTTTAGTGAAGAGTTCGAAACGAAGACAAAATATGAGGAGGACTTGAGGACTGAAGGCATGTATACATAATACTGCTTTATTTTCAGCTCTGTATCCAGAACTAGAGATGAGCATTTTGTTGACTTGTTGGAAAGGTGTAGGTTGTTTTGTTGAGAAGATTTTATACTTGTCATAATACTTACAAAACATAGTCTTGGGTAGCCTTGCTAAGCATATAGGCTGGAGGCATAAGGAAACAAATAGCCTGGCTGATACAAGGTTAAAAAATATACCTACTAAAACCTCTTTGCACATTTCTTGCTTGTTAATCGGTGTAAAAGTTATGATTTGTGAATTTTGGAGGTGCGTTTGGAGGATGAAGAAAAAGATTATATCCCAGGTTCTGCTACATTGTCAGTTTGATAATGTTACAGGAGTAATGTTTCTCCATGATCCAGTCTTTATGCTAAGCTAGACTAAATACCTGCTGATATCAGATATGAGATATGTGTCAATTTTCTTATCTCACTCATAAATATGAATATAACTTAAAACTACTTTTAACATTTTTAAATCAATGAACAACCTGTCCGTCACCTCTGCAATCCAAAAATAAAAGATTATGACTATCCCTCACAGACATTTTATTTTTTGATATTATCAATTCTCTCATCAGCTCCTTTTTCTCTGGCAGCATTCATCTTCATTCTGACTTAAGTGTCATACACAGCATCCATTAACATCAACCTCACCATGGAGAGAAATGGTTTTCCACTCAAACAGGCTCATTCCTCTCTTCATTCTGTGCACATTCTGTGTCCCATAACACAGTGAAATGACTTATCCTTCCACCCTGCAAAGACACCCCAGAGTAACAGGTGAACAAATTGAGGAGGGACCGGAAGGAGAAATGGGAGAGCAAAAATCGATAAGTCATTTTAGACAGCTGGATATACGGTCACACATCAGGATCGGTCGAATGAAAGCCAAATAAAGCAGAACATGGGTGTGATAATGTTAATGTATGATAATGGAGAGAAAGTTTGCCTTGTGTGTGAGAGACAGAAAGGAAATGTATTCCAACACACACAAACACAGGCCTTCATGTGTGATTCACATCCACACACTCGTGCACACACATACTGGGAGAAGGCAGCCGTACCCCATTTCTCCAATCTAATTTTGGTGGAGATGAGATGGTAGATGAGCTGCGGAGGGAGGGCTGGGGATGAGGAGCGCTTTAAATTACAAGATCCAGAAACAGATTGCTTTATTATCCATCTGCAGCAATATCTCCACACACACATACACACCCACACGCGGTCATGCAATCTGCTTTCACACAGTGATATTCTATTACTGTTCCATTCCATATCGCCTGTATTAAGACACACGGCTGTTAGGTGTTGTTTCGGCATCGTAGGCAAGCTGCAACAAGTATGACTGAAATCACAAAGAGATGTGAAAGAAAATTTTCACAGAAAATGAAAAATTGAAAGGGTCAGTTCTCCCAGATTAATTAAAGGAATTCTCTGTTTCCTCTCATGGTATCCAGCCCCAGATAGTTAAGTATCAGTGTCTGCCACAATTCAATGGAGGTTACAATGCTGTCAGCACCACAAACAAAAGCTGAAGAATCACATATCTCTCAACTAGGATAAATAAAACAAAAATTATGCATTGCTTGACGTTTCCACAGCAACAGCTTTTCTAGGGGCCCTTGAACTATTTTATAAGGACTCAGTTCCTCTACTGTACCCTGCTCTGAGGGTTTTACTTTCTAATGGCTCATTTTGGCACAGCGTTTGCATTGCTGGGTGCCACCACTATAAATACGAGAATGAGGGACAGGCGTTTCTTGTTTGTTGACATTTATCAATGTTTAAACATACACTGTGACCTTCTGACAGGTCTAAAAGCAACGTAACAAGAACATAAACAAGAGACACGGAGAGAGATTACAGTCTTGATCAAGAAAATTGCTCTTGATTTTGTTTTGTTTTTTTATTACTAATTTCAATACTCATTTTGTACTAACTAGACTATTATGATTAAAATTAATTATAGCAATATGATAAAATAATTTGAAATTCTAGGGATGTCAATTAGCTAAGTTGGTAGAGCATCCGCCCCATGTACGAAGGTTTAGCAGCGGCCCAGGGTTTGATGTCCCATGTAATTCCCCATGTCTCTCTCCCCACATTCCTGTCACTCTTCAGCTGTCTCTGTCAAAAAATAAAGCTTGAAAAAGGCCAAAAAAAAAATCTTTAAAATAAATTGTAGATAGATCACTGCATCAATCTGCAAATCCTGTGCAAAGCCGTGAAGCTGTGTGGTGACTCTGGCCTTCAGCATCCTCAGGCAGCCTGTCAATTCTAGTGTCATATTATATATATATATTATATATTATATATATATATATATATATATATATAATATATTATATATATATTATATATTATATTATATATATATATATATATATCTCACAGACATGCAAGAAGTAAATAGACACTTTTAATTTGAATTTGAATGAAGGTGTCTATTTACTTCTTGCATGTCTGTGTATGTATATATATATGTTCAATTTTACATAACTTTAAGCCTTAATATAATTTGGACATGTTAAAAAAAAAAAAAAAAAAATCACCCATAGTACCATTATCATGAACGAGGAAAGAACTATAGAAACCAAAAACATTTTAATATGGGGGCTTATGGAGTTTGTCTTGTTTTGGATCCAGCAAAGTGGCCGTTCAAGGAACTGCTGTTTTGGCACTTCTGCATTGGTTTCACTTCACAGCCACAGAGGCTGCTGCTTGTCCTTGACTAATAATCATCAGCAGTGTCTTTTCAGGAGATTTAATTATTAGCTATTTATTTAATTCACTAATTATTTTTCTGTTTAACTGAAAAACATGCAGTTGAGTAATACCTGCAGTCTTCCTCTCGGGCTGCATACAGCCCCAACAAAGTCCACCAATAAGATAAGGCACCCCACCACCCTGTGTTTCCTGGGAGGAGAAAAATGGGCCAAATACATCCACAAATCACTTGCTGATGCTCATAAAGGTTCATCGCTTAGTGCATGGTAATAACTGAAGGCAACTCAGATGTGTGTGTATTTTTATCAACTCCTGCATTCTCTCTTCTGGAACATGGAAATTACTTCCTTGCTTACAAAGGCAGAAATAGTATCCATGTGTGAAAATTGCGTCTCAGTGCATTTATTTTTCAATCTGTTGTCGGACTAATTTACCTCATCTTCGTGGTTTTTCAGATGCTGTGAAAACTTAAACAGGAACGTGCAGAGGACACTCTTAGTTCCTAATTTAGTTCCTGACTTATTATCCTGTGGCTCTTTAGGACCTGGAACTAAAGAAATCTTTTTGTGATTTGCATGAACCTTTAAAATTCCAATTGCTTTTCTGTTGCTGATGCTAGAAAATGAATTCTACTGCTTTCATTGCATCCATCAAAGACACTTTCATCAGACGCTTCTGTGAACTAGGGGCCAACTAGTAACAAATGTATTCCATGTTGTTTATATTTGATTTATATACTGCTTGAGATAGTAAAAACTACCCAAAAGTCTACAAAGCAGATGAGATGAAGCAGAAATGACAATAGAGCAAATGACTGTGGGCCACTATGTAATTATTAAAAATGTCAACAACATAATGGTGAGATTCTTTCCAAAAGAATCATCTCTGTGGTCAGCGGTGTTTGAGCTTTCAAACATGACAGACAAACAAAATCCATCAAAGACTGAGAACCAATCACCATCCTTTTCTAGTTTTAATCACGATGGACAATTACAGAGGGGAGCTTTGGACGAAATTACTCCCACACAGACTACAAAGCCTAGTCTTCAGAGGATCGCCTCATCTCTCTCATTCTATTGTCACTGTCACTCTCTGTCTATATTCTCCCTCTCTGTATTTTCTCTGTCTCTCCATCTCTTTATTCTCCTCTGCCATCTCCCTCAAGAGTAGAATAATGCATGCTGGTGTTTTCCCTGCATCCTACAAAGAAAATCTTGGCACAAACACTTGTGTAATCCCTCCAAAGCAAATAGGAATAAGGTCTGCAGTTGAAACTTAGCCTCAGAGGATTGGACCATAAGTCTGTAGAGTGATGTGTTGACACAACTGTGATTTAAAGAGAGAAAATCCAGCCCGAAACACAGTTAGCACTGCTTAAAAAGAATTACAAGTGTTGTAGCATGCTTTCTGCATCGACTTTGTCCCTAGATGTTGTGTTTTGTTTTCCATTAGTTGATAAATTATTAACTTAAAGCTTGTGATTTTATGTGAATCCACCATTTTGTATCAACTCACAGCAATCATTAACAGATAAATACATTACAGTACAGGAAGACATTCTGATGTGTCAATGAATAGTAGCCTGAATAGACCAGAATACAATGCAGCCACTAGACGTCTGTGCTTTTACTTGCACTTTAATGTATAACTAAGAGTCCACGGCCATGCTAGCAGCTCTGTGAGGAACAGCTTTGAGCTAATTGTCACACTGCCAATGCTAACATGCCAATGCTTGGCAGGTATAATATTTACACTGTTCATCATCTTGGTTTAGAATTAGCATGCCAACATTTTCTAATTAGACTAAACACAAAACACAGCTGAGGTTGATGGCAGTGGGCATGCAGGTATTTTGGTAAGAAATCAAAGTATTGAGAAAGGAAGGAAATTCTGAACCTTGACGGTGGTGCTAGATGAAATGTCAGAGGATTAACAAAGTTATTACAAAGCTAGTTGCAGTGGAGCCAGTTGCACCAGATGTCCAAGTTTAAACTTTTTCCCCCTATAATGCAGGCGTTAGACCGGACTATGACTTGTCAATCACAAAGTAGCCATGTCCTAAAGCATACAGCACAGGTGATGTTGCTCTGACATCCTGCATCCTACATAGATAATTGCTCAACAGGCTAAATAATGTTAAAGAGGAACTTTTAGAGGAACATTTGTATGAAGGGAGATGAGCATTGCCCTTTGGAGAAATGGCTACATTTCTGCAAAAGAAAAGGTAATAGCTGCTTGATTGTTTACATTTGTACCATTAGCACCAAGTTATGATTAGGCTAGGTTGCAGCACGTAAGCCACTATATCGAAGGTTATTGTTGTTGTTGCTGTTTCCTGTAGCAAAGGAGAATGTCACATGTTGTTGTCAATGGCATGGTTTCTATGAAACCTTGTAGACTTGTAGAGGAACATGGAAGATGTAAGAAGTCTCCATCCGCTGAGATAAACTAAATACTACAGACACATTTTAAGAAGTATAACCTTATTCTCGACCACAACATAACTTGTGGAATTTTTTCAACATCTCAGGTTTGTGTTACATATTAGTGTGAAATATCTGACAGGAGGGTTTTCCTCTGAGAGAACAGAGCAGAGTGAACAGCCAGCTGTGATATCTATTCTGTTCTCTTCAGTGTAATTTAACCAGGCTGGAAAGGAAAACACAGCTCTTCATTACACACTGCTACAACATGCAGGAAGGCTCACCATCTGGCTACTTATCTCACTTTCATTCTCTCTGCCTCTATTTGTTTCTCTCCACCTTGTTGTCTCGGCCTCTTGTTTGAGAAAAAAATTAGAGAAAATGAGGAGAAGAGAAAGAAATAACAAAGCAAAAGGACAGAGGTTAGGAGAATGAAGAGAAAGAAGTCAGTGAGAGAGAGAATGAGGAAAATAAAGAAGATAGAAGATAGAAAATATAAAACTAAGCATGAGAAAAGATAAGACAGAGAAATCCAGAAAAGAAACACAAGATAGACAAAGATAAAGAGCAAGACGTTTCTTTGTACCCTTTTTGTCTTGTTCTGTCTCTATCTTCCTTTTTACTTCTCCATCCTCACCCTCCCTTGCTCCCTAATGAAGTTATCTTTCTTCCTCTGTCACGATTCTCTCCAGTCTGGGTTTCCTTCAGATAAACAAGATTTGGCAGCAACAAAAGCTAAAAGTAAAAAAAGAGAACTTCTGCAGAATCTGCTGGGAAAGAGAAAGATTTGATGGGTATGTTTTCATTTCCACTACTCCAGCACATTTTATATCATCTAAGGTTTTTAATATACTGTCTTCATTGTCAGTCTGGAGTGTTAGATAATTAGGGTGATTATTTAAATTTGTAATGTCTTGACTTTTTGACTTTTGAATTTTTTAAATGTTGTTTCCAATACTTTGAGATTAAAGCTGCATTGTGTAGAAATTTGCTAACTGTCAAACATCAAACCAGTGTAACAACACAAGACATAGTAGCTAATATTACTTACTAGTCCAACAGCAAGAAGCCTGACTCAGCGTCTGTCTTTCAGCCTTTTATTTCACTGAGCTCTCACCAACGACTAATAGTTAGTCCCAGATTTACTCTTGTTCTGCAGCTTCTTGCTGGGTCACTCTCGTTCTTTCTCCCTAGCTTACTCCATCAATGTGCTCTTCAGTCTCTTTGGCTTTGCTAACATGTCCATCGAGGCTGCTGAACCCAGTTACATTGCCCGATTGCCTGGTTCTGGCATGACACTGCTCCCATCAGCTTTCCCCCTCGCTCTGGGCCTGAAAACCTCCTCTTCCAAGTGGTCCAAAACACCTGTGATACAAACTTAACACTAACACCCCCCGGTGCTCTGAGCTCACACTCCGGGCAGCTCAGCTAACAAACTGAGCTAACGGCAGCTATAGTACATAGCAGGTTGCTTTACTGTCCATCATGAAACTCACAGAGAGTTGAAGCAGAGCAGCTGGAGGACATCAGAGGGTAAACCACGAGACATTTTCTCCATAAAATTTGATCCAGTTTCACCAAAATCAGTGAAATAGGTTGTACGGTGTGACTTGTAAAAAGTTAAGTACTTCTCGTGGCAGATTATACACTGAGCCAAAGATACATAGTTCAAGAGATTGGGAATGACAGAGACACCATTCACCTGATCACAAGTCAGTGTAGCATCAAAATTATTTCAGATCTTTTTGTTTCTTCATGTTAAAAAGTTACACAACTTCACAAGGTGGCAAGATGTTTCTGTGGTTGATTTAGGAAAAAAAAAAAACACTTGCTGCTACACCTGCCTGCACTGAGGTACAATTCTCAGCAGTGGGGCTTCCACCTCAGCAGTAGCAGTGTTATCAGTGGGAAGCTGTTGAGGCATCATGTATGCCTCACTGTACTAGCAGCTCCTACTGTTTTGGTCAGGATATCTATGCAGGGTGGTGGGATCTGAGGGAAGAGTGAGAACTTTTTGTGTTAACAGAGATTCGACAGCCTTGTGTTGGTGGGGCATTTGGCGAAACAATAAAATACCATCCAGGATTCAGAGTAGCAGATTTATGCTGGCAATAAAGCAAAATTATCAGATGCCAAAAAATTACAGAACTGTCTATGATATGAGACAAAATGTTACAACTCTGGAATGTAATGTCAGCAATGATTTTATCTTTTGTCATGGAAATTGGAGCTAAACAGTAGAAATACAACATTTGCATTACGAACAATCTACCAGGATTGTGTGCATGTGTTTGATTGGCCTGCCTGAGCTGAGCCAGGTTCAACTTTTTCACTGGACGACCTTGTGTTGTTTTTCAATCTAATGCAAATTGTAACATATCAGAATAAGTTCTGCTTGAAGCTGTGGTGAATCATGACCACTGGCCTAAGTCCTGCTATCCACCCACCGCTCAAAGTAAAGCACACAGCTCTTATGGCCACAAATAAAGCCTCCCACATCATAGCACAATGCATTGTGTCCTCTAATTTAGTGTCACAGAGTTTGCAGACAAAACTACTAATAAACTTTGTATGTAAATATGTCATCACATTAACAGTTATTTTACTAATTTATCACTGCATGAATCAACACACAAACGCCCATATGAAAAGAATCTAAGTCTGCGTCGTGTCATATTGTGGACCACACTTCGCAGGACTGTCAACACTTAATTGCCATGCACCATATCAGCAGCATAACCCCCACCAGGAACCCTGCAGATACAGACCGCTCTTCTAATTAACAGATTTATGCATGAAAATAAATAAGTTACACCTCAAGAAGTAAAAATATCTATACATTCACTTCATCCTTGTTTAAACTCATGGCATACAAAGTGAAAACACTAGAAGCAAAAAAGAGAAAAACGTGCACAAAGTAAACAACACTCTGAATACTCATCTGACAGAAAAATGTATAAATTGTACATTTCAATATATTTACTCCCATAAAAGTAAATCCAAATACCACCTGGAAATTTACAGGAATTTATAATTTATAAATAAAACAACTACACTCACAATCTGGCTATTATACCTGATCTCGGCGAAGGTTTTTAGATGTAGCTTCCAGGTGACTAGCAGTCTATGTTGTGCAAACTTTTTTTAAAACTAAGTTTAGTCATGAAATGTACGTGCCAACAGGCTGACAACACTATCCCCTCTTTCTCTTCCTGAGAAGTGACCCTAACTCCAACCTTCCTGTCCACACTCTGTCTCTGTTCGTTGTGCGTGTTTGTTATAACCCTTGCATGTCCTTCCCAGGTGTGTGTGTGTGTGTGTGTGTGTGTGTGTGTGTGTGTGTACTGTACATGTCCTGGCTGCAGCTGGCTTGTGGGTGACCTGTTTGTACAGGTCAGAGTCTGAAAACAAGCTCAGCAGCATCCTGTCCAGCTGAAAGGAGGACTAAAGCGCACCTTACTTCACCTTCATCTACTTCATGTTGTGCACACTCATGCACACACATCTGCTAACTTTGTCTGCCATTTCCCCTTCTTCTGCAGGAGCCTGGTTGAAGTCGGAGGAGACAGTGGCGATGAAAACAAAGAGAGCTGACTTCGCTGTTGCTTTCCTGCGTGGCCGGATGGTAGTAGCCGGAGGACTTGGTAGGAGCGGTACTTTGTAAACTGAACTTTCTGGTTGCTGTTTTCAGCCTGCAATTTATATTGATTGGATTTTGCTGCATCTATGTTATACAATTTATGCCAGGACAATCCAATGGGTTAAAATACCATGTCTTTGACATCTGTGAGAAAGAAGAAGTCCAGCAAGAACAGGCTCATGATCATAAAATGAAGGAACACTGTTGAATTCTTTGTTTTTATTTATGTGCACTTGATTGCCAGTTTGATGATCATGTCTTTTGTTGTTGATGTCTAGACTAAAACAATGATTGGCTGCAGTGTTGTGAGCTAAATGATTCATGCATTTGCGGTATGTCGTTACATTTTCTGTACAACAGGGGCTTGAGAAACACCCTGTATGCCAGTCAGAACACATGAGGGAATGTTCAATGCCTTTACTATCTCTGATATCTTTGGGTGTGTGTGTGTGTGTTGTCCAGGTCATGAGCCCTCAGCCCTGGACACAGTTGAGGCCTTTCATCCTCAGAGAAAGAAGTGGGAGAGGTTGGCTCCCATGACATTCCCCCGATGCTCCACCTCCTACATCGTCATCAGAGACCGGCTCCTTGTGGTGGGAGGGGTCAACCAGGTACACTCATGTTTAAATTAACTGTTAACATTTACACACGCATAAACCGTACTTAATTTCGGGAGCTCAACAGCTAAACGAGCACAACATCTCTTAGTATCGATGGTTTCCAATCTTACTGTTAAAAGTGACCATTGTGTCCCACAGTTTTATTTATACACTCCACAGCTGTGAGTGTGATTTTATTCCCTCGTGAGGAGTTAGTAAGTAGGATTGTGTTTGTAAAAGGCCCTCATCTGTCTGACTACCTGCTCACTGCATGTCTGTTCATCAGCATCACGCCTACGCAGATCTGTCCCTGCCTTACACACTCCACATGACAGTGTTGTCATGTGCTACTTTTCCCAGTAATGAACAGTGTTGTGAAATACTCCCCAGTCTGCTGTAATAATTGCATTTACAAAAAACAAAATGACCAATTCAAGGTTAAAGGTTAATTTATTTTTTCTTGAATTAAACATTCAGTTGAGTTGCACAACTGAATGTGAGCTGTAGTCTCAGATTTTTTTAAAACAAAGCTTTTTGTTTCTACGAACATTTGGTTAAAAAAACAAAAAACTGTGAAAACCTTTATCTGACAGTAGCAGCAGTAACTCAGATCAGATTCCTCCTCCTCTGAGAATTGCCTTCACGTGGTGGAGAGGCTGGTGGAGCGCTGTGACCCTGAGAGCTGTGTTGTCGGGTCCAGTAGCTTCTCGTAGGGTCTCCTAAGGGGAGAGACGAGACTAAAACTGATTCATAAACTCCTCCAAGAATCTGCCAAGAAGAAACCGCAGCTTGCAGCTCATACACTGGGGCCCCCTCCTGGAGTCAGACCAATGGTCCAGGGAAGCTGCCTGTGTCTTGACCCATGGCAGCTGGTGGGGACAGCCTGAAAAAAAAAAATAGAACCAATATACATAGAACCATTGCCCTGTGGGCCCACCCCCTACAGTGCCTTGTCAGCTGAACAGCGGGCAATTGATTGGGGGGAATGGTCTGCCTGACCTCAGCTTGAGTGGTGCTTTATTATTTTTATTGTTATTGGGTTTCTGTGCTTGTAATGAATTGGCCAACACCATGTTCAACCATATGGTGATTCATAGTGCGAGAACATGTTAGGTCAAGATCGATGAGGGCTTAGTGGTTAGTGAGACTTAGTGGGACTCCTGGACAGTCCTGGAACTCCCACTTTTTAATACATCGTGGGGAAGGTTGGAGACAGGTGAGCCATGCTCAAAGCCTCCATTGTGCAGCATCTGCTTGCAGTTGTGGTCAGAAGGTCGTCTCTGCCTATCATTGTGGCAAACAGAGTTTGCTAGTGGACCACAGTGGTAAGAGAGGTTGTTAATCTGAAGGGCACCTTTCAGGCTTGATTGGCTTGGTTGGCACAGGGGTCCCCCGAAGCAGCAGACAGGTACCCAAAGGCCAGTTCTGGCACATTTAGGAACTCCTAAGCCTAACCAACATGTCCTCTGTGGAGGAGGCACAGTTTGAAGACTCACTGGGAGCCTCACCAATATCCCTGACAGAGCTTTTTAGCTATAGTTTTCTGGGCATGTCGAACTCGTAGGAGACTCCAGGGTAGACCCAGAACATGCTGGAGAGATTATAACTCTCATCTGGTGTGGGAACACCTCGGGATCTCACAGGAGGAGCTGAAATGTTGCCGGGGAGAAGAACATCTGGTCTGCTTTGCTTAGTCTGCTGCCCACTACCCAGGCCCAGATAAGCAGCAGAAAAATGAATCGATGGGTGGAAATTCCTCCTCTGCCAAACATAAAAGCAAGACACGGCTATTGTTATCATCACTAGATTCAGTATGAATTATTTCAAGGCTTTACCACCTCCATCCACACAATTAGTTCAGTTAGACGTCTTAGATCATAATTAACCCTGATCTATGATTTTACACATAATGTCATTATTTATAATAAAGTAATAAAAGTATAATATATATATACATATATATACTTACAACTTAGTTTTCAAAAGTTTTAAAAATTCACACATTGAATCCTTCTCCAGCTGTAACATTTGTCTTTTGAGGGGAAAAACTATTTATTTCTAATCTTAAAGTCTCTGGGATTAAATATATATTGACTCTCCAAACTCCAAATCGGTCACAGTCGAGCTCAGCTGCCATATATTGCCTGATATTAGGCCTGGATATCAGAAAACAGTTTTTGCTGGTATCATACCAGTTTCATATATCTATGTGGATAATTGGAAAGTTTCCAAAAGAAAAGAATTGCCGTGCAGTTTGAACCAGTTCATTTCCTACTGCATAAAGGAAATAGGATTTGGTCATTTGCATACTTAAAGAGTGCAGCTGATAGAAGTAAAATTGCCTAAGGTGCACATTAAAGCAACATTATGTAACTTTTCTAGCATAAAATAAGAGATTTAAAATCATTTTGCTGTCTGTTATCAGCACTCACAGCACCCTGTACACCTGTTGTCGCACTGTGTAGCTTTGGGCTCCAGGTATGATCTCACAACGCCTTAAGGCACTAAGTTACACCCCGCCAACTCTTTCACTTACTTTTGTGAAGCTGGATCATATTTTATGGAGAAAATGAAAATGTTCTGGTTTTCTCTCTTTTCCCTCGAAACTCTGTGATTTACATAGTTTCCTGATGGGCATTAAAGTAAACTGCAGCAAACTATAGCTGCTGTTAGCTAATGCTAACTCTGTTAGTCAGACTATGCGCACTAAATCACACAAATACCAATTTCTGTATAACGCTGCTTTCAGTGACGGTTCGACAAACACCTCAGCAGAAGAAAATAAAGACAGTCAGCACTTGGAACCAGGACTAAACACTATCACTAGTTACAGAGCCACAGTGTCAGCAGTTTCAGACCTCCTGCTTTAGTTCAACCTGATCCACCTGTCGAGAAGAAAAGCAAGAGCAGCAACATTGCGTATATAAGGTCCAGAACTGGTCAGTGAATGAAGTGTTTTTAAAAAGAAATGAAATGTAAATGTAAATTCAAATGTTCAGGCTGGATTATATTATGTTGATTATTTAAAGCCCTTGAAAACTTAATTTAAGAATGTTATTTAATGAATAACAAGTTAAAGCAGAATGTAGGTGTTATATTAATAATCTAATGTCAGCTAATCGGCTTCATCAGGACTGTGTGGGTGTCCTAATCGAATTTTACTTATAGCAGCCTGGCAACACCACACAACTGTCATCACATTTGTCATCATTTTGATTCAGTTCATTCAATATTACAAAACACTGACTGGTGTACAGAAGTATGTGACATCACCCTTGTTTAACCTCCCCCCATCCTCAAACCAGAGAGAATACTGCAGACGAAAACTAGTACAGAAACCTCTCTGGTGAAATAATCAAAAGTGTTCTTCACAACAACAAAAAAACTCACTCATTGTAACAAACTTTAATATTTACTGAAGCTTATTGTGACACAAAATGTTAAATCGTGAAATATATACACAAATGAATCAGCAGCCAGAACTAACAAAAGTTTGCCCGTAGGTGGCAACCAGATTGATAAACCTGATCAGAGAATGACTGAACAGCTCCACCTCATGGACAGTCTGCATTATGTCACAGTCACTGAGTGAGTCTGTGAGTTTGTGCACCAGTTTCAAGCCATTTTAAAAAGGTGCTTTATATTTAATAATGGACAACACTGTACATTTTCCATATCAGTGTGCATTATTATTCATATATTACGACCACTTAAAGGAAACAAAAGAAGGCTGTGTCTATATGGTTTTGTTCTTCAGTCAGTTAAACCCTTGGTAAATGTTACCACTGAGTTATTGTTTCTATGGTTACCAGCCATTGAAAATATATATCTATATTATATATATATTATATATATATTATATATATATATATATCTATATATATTATATATATATATCTATATATCTTATAATTACATAATACTTAATTCTCTCTTTTAGAACAGTAGTGTTAAACCTTTGTCAGAAACTATGTGAGGCTGAAATGCTGTTTTAAGGGAGGGACCTCCCAGCCACTCAGATGCAAGACTTTTCATTTATTTATGGTTTCACATTGAATTAAAGTTCAATATGGAAATGTTTTTTTAAAATCTTTGACCAATCTTTTCTTTATTCTCCCTCTCTCTCTCCCTCTTCAGGTTCCCAGCTCAGCCCACGAGATCCTGTATGTGAAAGAAGAAGAGTATCTGTAGCCTGTAGTAACGGACACCAGATGAATGCAGCACATCAACGTTCCACTTCCTCTTCCTCCTTACAACCCTCCTGAATCAGACTGCGGTGTAATATGTAGGAAGCATGGCAAAAAAACAGAGATGGAGTCTAAGTGAAAGGCTCTGACTTTGTCATGTAATGTAACAGATAACACTGCCCCCTGCTGGACTGGACTGACACTGACACCCATATGGAAGCACACGTTCACAACGGAGGAGCTGGCTCTTTCTTTATACCAAGTTATGCTTCTTGATACTTTTAGTATGTGACACTTCTGCGTTGTACGTTGTAGTGCATACATGGAGAAGAACTTTTGTAGCTTATATGTCTAGTATTGTAGACAGAAAATATATGGATGAGCTGTTTGATGTTTGGGTTTGTGTCTTTGTTCATGTGTTTGTGTGCAGCTTGCTAACAGGTTTGTACATAGTGTGATTTTCACATGAGATTTTAATTAAGTTTACTGACGTGACTGCAATATTTCTATATTGTTTAATATCATCTAGCAAAAAAAGGAGGTGGGTAATGTGTGTCGTACTGTACTGTAACAGAATTTGCACTGAAGCAATTAACACTGAGTGGGAGTTGATTCTACCATCAATAATTTCTAGTGTAAGTTATTGCAGTAATTACACTGAGACTGCTGTGCTATCACTCCTCTATGCTGTACCAGTGCACATTAGTCAGTAGATATTATCTAATACCTTGAAAACATGATAATATGTGAAACTGTATTAAATGACGGCATGGTGTTTAAGTAATGACCAGACTGCTGCTGTAGACAAAGGAACAGATCCAGGTTGATTTTGTTTGATTGTACACATTTTATTCCTGCAGCAATACAAGCTCTGTTTTTGTCGGTGTTTCATTTGTGCAAAGCGTGCTGTGCCGTAATTATTCATTAATAACACTTCACTCAGGTTGTGATGGTACAGATGAGTTTTTGTGACTTCAGTTAGTCAGAGCTGTTGGTTGTTTAGGCAGCTAAGCTGTGATATATTTCATTGTGTTTAAAATTGTGTAGATTTTATTTCATAATTAAATATTACACGCCATGTAATATTGAAGGTATGAGTAGTCATGTTCAGTGGAATAAATTGGATTTGTTTGTATTGCATTCATTTTCCACTAGATGGCAGTGATTGCACACATGAATCCACACAAGTACTTGCGAGGCCTTCACTGACCCGGAACACAGTTTCAGATTCTCCACAGTGAAGTAGTATAAACTGATATAAACTGACATTTTATTATTAGTCTAATCAAGCTAAATTTCATGAACTTAGATTTGATTATAATTTTTAAAAAAAAACAGTAGTTATTTTGTTCATATAAGCAGTCCTAATGATGATTGTGGACATTAGATAGTATACTCCTTTTATTTTATCACATACTTTATTTCTTTTTTTTCTGAAATCATGCAGAGCTAAACTAGAGGTATTATTTTGCACTGCACTAATAACAAAAGTAACAGATGGTAAATATTCAATATCCCATACCAATTGTGCAGCTATTAGCGTGCAGTGATCTGGTCAGAGCCCTGGATTTTAATAATGCAGTGGATGTTTTGCACAGTATTGCCTTTCATGAGCCTCCGCTGCAGCTGATAAATAACACATATTAAATCATGTAGCTTTTTTTTTAAAACCTTTATTTATTCAGGGGTGTTTCACTGAGTCTTTTTCAGGAATGCCCTGATCACATTCACACCTGGGTTCTGCTGGGTACAACCGTTACTTTCTCATTAAAAAGACCTTAAATCCCACAGACACAGTTATGAAGTCATAAATCTGTCGCTGAATTATTAACCTTATAAACAGTGCTTGAAGAGGTCTCGTGGAACCCAACGTCACAACTAATATACAGAACTAGTGAGTTGACAACTTTGCAAACATCCAGCAAGTGCAACAACACAAGACATAGGAGCCAGTTAATATTACTTACTAGTCTAACAGCAAGAAGCCCAGCTCAGTGTCTGTCTTTCAGCCTTTTATTTCACAAAACTCAGTCTCAACCATCCATCAACATCCTCTTTGGTATCTTCACCATTGCCATTACATCCATAGAGGCTGCTGAGCCTGGTCACATTGTTTGGCTCCGGTTCTGGCACAACACCGGCTCCACTCCCCATTAAAATACCCCAGACCCCAGGTTTGAAAACCACCTGTTCCTTGTTGGTCCAAAACATCTGTGGTATAAACACTAACATGCTCGGTGCTCTGAGCTTACAGTCCAGGCAGCCCGGCCAACAAATTGACCTAACATTAGCTAACAGCAGCTATAGTTTGCAGCAGTTTACTTGTACAGTTTAATGTTTATAAGGAAACAAAAAGTAAAAAGTTACAAAAGGGAGCTTTAAAGCAGTACTTTGGTCCGATGGCGGTTATCTTAGATTAGCATGAAAGCTGGAAATCGGCAAACAGCTAGCCCGGCTCTGTCTAAAGATACAAAACCTCTAGTGATCACATTATATGTTGCTGTTGATGAATGCATGGCAATGGCTGCAAACTAGTTACTTTAATAGACTTCTCTAATTCCTGTTCCTTGAATCTCGTTTTTCTCCTGCCAAGAAATACAGTAATTTCCAGCACATAACCACAACAAATTTGTCCTATCTATTTCAGTGGTAGATATCTGGAAATAGCTGTTAAAGTTAATTGGCACTAAAAGGTCCTTGACTATCAGAAGTGACTGATACACTGTTTTAATGTAATGAGCACTACAGCACTCACGATTTTACAGCCATCTTTAGTGATGGCTGAGGCTTGTAAGGTATAATGCTTATTCACTGCTTGTTCACCATCTCTGCTGATTTCCTCTAGGGGGCTTTTTTTTTTAACCGCAAACCAAGGATTGAAATTTTTTCTATAAATGACTCATGCCCCCGCCTCACCTCCCCACACCCACACACACACACATACTCATTTTAGACATCATTCAGTCTAAAATGGGTTGATTGCATTCAAGTGGGGCTGGCTGCGTGTTTGTGACCGCTCTCTGTGGCTGCTGTATTCCTCTCTGTGTTTTTTCCACATTAACTCGCTCAAAGTAATTGCCCTGGCAAAGCAGCAGATAGACACAGAGGGGGAGACGGTTATTAGCCTGGACTAGTAACTCTCACTTAACCATTCAGGTAACAGGAGTATCAGTCTCCAATGGAAAGAAATGGCAACTACAATGAGAAAAATAACATACCACTTCAATACTGAGGCCTGTGATCATGTATTTGTCACAGTAAAGGACGCTGAGGGGACTGAGGTAATGGTACCTACTCAAAATATCTATAAAAGGTTGACGCTCACTGTTCATTTCCAGATCAGTTGTATCATTTGAAGTGGAAAACACTCAGAAAGGTGTTACATTAGATGTTTCCTGTCAGGCGAGTAACAACCAATCAATAATGTTATTGGCAAAATGCTTTGCAGTATTGGCTTTTTGTTATGTTACACATCCTGTTGTGTTTTCTTGGGCACTTCAAGCCTTGGCATACTGCGATCTCTTCTTCAAGTCAGCTCTGAGTGTCTTTTACACATCTGTATGCATTACTGCGAGTGTGACACACACACACTCACACTGGGAGGAATTTCAAAGAATGACTTTCACCACTGCAGTGCTGCTGAATCATTGTGGTCTGGTTGTCTGTCTAACACGTTGATTTGTTTCCGGTGGGTGTACTTGCACCTTCAGATATTTGCTTGTTTTTCCTTCACCAGGAGGTGTGTGTATGTGTGTGTGTGTGTGTGTGTGTGTGTGTGTGTGTGTGTGTGTGTGTGTGTGTGTGTGTGTGTGTGTGTGTGTGTGTGTGTGTGTGTGCGTGTGTTTAAAACACTTGATTCAATTATTAAAGAGTTATGTTACTTTCGTCCGATAGTTGTCACCAAACTCTACACACTGGTTCTTTAAGAGTAAAATTTTACATCTATATTGTTAATTATCGTTAGTTTTACATTGTAAAGACGTTAACATATTTTTAAAATTGTTTGAAGTGTTCTATAGAGGCTGCTGAGCCAGGTTACATTGTCCAGCTCCGGATCTGGCACGACACCAGCCTGAAAATCTCCTCTTCTTCCTGGTGGCCTAAAACACCTGTGGTACAAACACTAACACTCCCCCAGTGCTCTGAGGTCACAGTCTGGGCAGCCCAACTAACAAACTGAGCCAACATTAGCTAACAGCAGCTATATAGTTCATAGCAGTTTACTTTACTAGCTACCACGAAACGCTGTAAATGAAAGTGATTTAATAATCTACATAGTGCAAGAACAGATGTGTGAGCTACAGAGTGGTATTGACAGAGACGCCATTAATTTGATTACAAGTCAATGTTGCACTGACATTATTAATCTTAATGTTTTACATTTGATTTCACCACCAGCAAAGGCCATCTTATATTGTGATCCTGTCTTTCCCTTGTTGCGTACTACATTTTCAGTACGCAAAGGAAATTCAAACCTGCTTGAGTTACACTCTTCATAGAACGGGCAAAACCAAAAGTGGGCATGACATTCACTCTAATGGATTATCTAACTCAAGCAAGTCCTTGCATATTGATTTTCTTACTGTAATCTAACTAATAAAGACTAATGGTGTCCAAGAATGGTTTGTAGCAAACTTGCACAGGCACTGGTTTGGTCCTTTAATAGATGAGGCAGGTCCTGCTTCACACTCCTCTCTGACCTGAAACAAACTATTTTCGTCTCCGTTCTACAATTTTCCATCTCTCCATGATGTGATGATGATGTTTTCCTTTAATGGGTGAACCATGTGCTGCCCGCGGGAGGTTACTCTTCACCCACCCATACACCCATACACACACAAACACACACAAAGCAAGGCAGTTAATCGGTAAGGCTGCGGGTTATTCTCTAACGCCCCACAAGTTGAATTTTCTTCCATTTGCAGCAAGTTCTCAATGATACGGAGTTTCTGTCTGAATAAGTAACTTTTATAATCATCACACCGGTTCTTACATGTTTCACTGACACATCTCTCTACCTGGTACAGTCATTTGGAAGGCCACAGCTCATTCATTACAAGAGCCAGTGTTCACAGGTCAGGACATCCACTTTTCATCTGCACTCTGTGATCCCGAATGAACTGAGGCGCTAGTTTTGATCTGAAAAACTTGCAACTTTATTTTCCAGCAATCTCCTATTAGGAGTTTTGATATGCATATGCATAATAAATGAGCTTGAGGTTAACTGTAAATAACTGATATTTGGAATTCCAATAACTTGAGCCTTATTTTTATAGTTTTGGCCAATCATTTCTGTTCGTCACCAAAGAAACTGTAAACCAACAGTTTAGATGATCAAACCCCTTTATTTGGAAAACTTCAAGTTGTGCTCAAAATGTTGCTAACAATCAAATGCACAGGGGGAAAAAATAAATGCTGTGTACAGCAGAGTTGAACCAGTCTGGAATCTTTAAATGTGTTTGTCTATCTACATCTGTAATCTATCATCATATTTTGGTGTTAGTTTGGTTTGCTACATGTCACTTGTTTGTCTCATAGACATTGTTTTAGTAACTGAAATGTTGCTTCTTCACTGCTTATGTTCATCTATTGTAAAAGGTTAGTAATTAAGTAGAAAAGAAGCTAGCAAAAATTTGCCTACTGATGGCTTCGAATGTCACCATCAGTCACGTACAGTAGCTCTTACAGCAGAGAGTCTCCAATGACCTACAAGATTAAGTTTATATGACGTACAGAGACAGACAAAGGCATGATACACTACTTGTAGGCTACCTGTATGCTATTTGTGCTGTATTAACATGGGTGATGCCATTTTCCTTCAGTTTTTCTTTTTCTTTAAAGTTTGGCTAACTCTGGGTTTTGTGTTAATTCTTGTGTTTCACGCTCTATGTGACTTTGCTTCGTTTCCAGATCTCAGTAAGCTTGTTGAGATGGTGATCGAACTAAAATGAAATAAGACCCCAAAAAGCTAATTTATTCAATGAAATGAAGCAATCGGATGATGTCAGTGACAGCGCTCTCCCCGGGAGATGTAATGACTCTAATGAGACGAAGAAGTGAACACTCAAATTGAAACCCGTCACAGTTTTCTGCTTCTCCTCTGTGTGTAGAGGCGAGAGGTTGGAGGGGATGGGAGAGAGAGTGGGGGAGTGTGTTCGGTGGACAGCCATTCATCCTGAGCTGAGGGAAGGTTTCCAAATCTCCCCCCTGACATTCTTCTGGGCTCAAAGAAGCCCCGGGACAGAAGTGGCCCAAAACTGGCACAGACCGCCTTGATGTTGCCAGGGACAGCCACTCTGTCGAGGCGTTGCTGGGGCCCAATGCTGTTTTGTGTTCCGTTCTCACCTCACTTCCTGGTTTGGAAGAGGAGGCTTTAGGATCATTAACCACCAGAAGGACCCCATACTACACTGTACGTCCACATGTAACTTCAAGACAGGCTTACACATCTTCTTTAGTTAGTTATTTCTGCCTCCACTCACAGGTGTTCTTTTTCCCCTCTAAAGAAAACATCCATTCAGGGTCGTCCTCAGGTAGACTTTATAATGAAAGTTATTCATATCTGAAGTAGTTACACTGATCTTTGGACAAATGAGTCTCGCACTGTTCCATGGCCTGCCTCTACAGCTGTGTAATGTGTAACTTTCATTTCATATTATCACTTATAATAAATGTATGTCAGCCTTTCAAGTACCAGTGAGTAGGATTTAGTGTCATCTAGCGATGCAGTCATTGCAGATTATTGCAACTCCCTCGCCTCCACCTCTCCTTCCAGTGACTGTGAAAAACACGGAAGGTCTAAAGAACCAGTGTTAGTGTTAGTCTGTGTGTTCTGAGCCATGGAAGATGATACACAGTGTCTGTAGATATAAAAGGTTCCTTCTAAGGTAACAAAAAAACACAATGATTCTTATTTTCAGGTGATTATACAGAAATGAAACGACAGTTATTGCATATTATGTTTCAATTTTGCCATACTGTGAACGTACTATGGTGACCCTTAAATCTGACATATTGGATCACAATAGACCAGGATGGACTTCAGTGCCCAAAGGACGAGCTGGAGTTTGAACCACAGACCTAGAGATTGGTGTTTGACGCAGCTGCTCCTTTAGCATTTCCACAAAAAGGAAGTGATTCAACCCTGTTTTTTTCTTCTAACTTCCTGTCCATGCTGGAAGTACGGAAGTGTTGTGTTGTGTAGGTCGACATCGGCTGCTTGTGATCAGCTTGAGTCTACATTTGATCAAATATCTGAGCGGTTTTATAATCACAGTGTGAAGGATTGACAGAGCTGGAATAAAAAAACAAATTAGTCTTTTTAGATCAGCTCTGCTGCACAGTGCTGGTATCATGTTATAGCCATGGTGACTGGTCAGAATGTGTTGGTATTTGTGTTATTATGTGTTTGTAACAGCGTGATATCGTAGCAACAGTGTGGCCATTCAAAACATGCTCAACAATATCGCTTAAGCCAAGTGCCATTAGTTACACTACACACAGTTCAGTTTTCTATATGTGTTTATTATCGTGTAACAAATGAATTCATTCAAAATATATTCTTAATAAGATATATTACAAAGTTGGGTGAAAAGTTTTGTTTTATTTCATGTCGCTGAATTAGATTCTAGAGTTCTAGTCTTCCTTAACGATGATGTGGTGTTGTCAGGTCATATTAGGCTCCTCATAAATATGGACATGGACATGGTATTCCCAACTCTAAGAAATATATAGCAGGCTGTGTGGACTGTGACTAGCAACTAGTAGTTAAGAGACACAACGAGAAACAGAAACAAACAAACAAAAAAGGTTATTAAGTGTTGATGGGAGCTTTTCAGTAAATCTTTAAAACTAATTACAATTTCATAATAGCGCCATTTTTTAATCTAAATTCAGACTGAACACCATTAATTATAACTGATAGATTACATCATGTGTTCTTTTGCATCCTTTCAGGCTCTTTTAGTTTGCTCAGGTTTGTAGCCAGTTGCCCGAGCCGTGTCCCAGGAAATCTCTGAAAAACATTAAACTGCCCAGTTTTCATGCTTTGAACTGGAAATGAGCATTGTCCAAGGATTCTTTAGTGGTTTTGGAAACTGTTTAACTTCTATTTACAAAGCCAGATCCACAACAAACCGTGCAAGGCATGAATCCATGTGCATACGCACAAGCACGGGAATAGTATCTGAGACTGAGACTGAAAACTCTTATTATTTTTATAGTGAAATACATTTTAGGACACATCTTTTCCATCCACCAGGATCCAGTCTTACTTAGTTTATATAGACACAAAGAATACCTTCTTAGAAAGACACACAGAGACATCTTATGTTTTAAATACTGTATCATGTGTGCTGAATCTCAGATAGCTCCTGAATCCTCTTAAGGACTGTGGGTTTACCACAGTTGCTGTGTGGCACCAAGCCACTGTAGCACATCTACAAAGGAGGTCACATACAAAGACAAAGCATCAACTCCACGAGGATCGTCACAGTCATTGAAGTATCAATTTCATTTTATTAAAGAAAGCTCTGGAAAATGCCAAAGGTCCACCTAGTAAGGTAGCATGGTTGCAAGTAGCACCAAGAGGAAACTGTTTGAATCTTAAATAATAAAATGAATGAAAAATTCAAGTAGCTAAATTCCATTTAGCTACTTCAGTTTCAGGGTCCCGGTACTGGTTCACTCTCATGCTGTCATGACTTGCTGAGACACACGAACAGAGCTCTGAGGTGTTACATTAAATCAAATTTTATTTATATACACCAATATCACAATTTTCCGTCCCCCAACAACACCCTTTGCCCTCAGATCTTTGACACAGTTATGGAAAAACCCTTTAACATAGACAAAATTGAAAAAAAAAAAAAAAAACCTGTCAGGAAACAGCTGAGCCATCATTTTCCCAGGACGGACAGATATGCACAGATATGTTGTGTACAGAGTAGACAAAATAACATTTAATTGCAATTTGGATTATACATTTTCTGATACATGTATTATAAAATGTATGTGAAGAATGTGGGTGACATGGCGCTGCTCTACTTTAGAAAATAATGTTCATCTTTCCCCCTTAGGTTACACACTAAGCGGCCATCGAGCAACATCAGCATTTATTATAAATAGTGTATTTTGCCACATGATGAGTGTTAACTGACTTGTGTTTTTTAGTTTCCACTAACGCCGTAGCTGCTAAATGCTCCACTATGTTCAGCAGCTGGTTTAATCTAGACAAAAAGATAAAAGGTTTAAGAGGAAGTAACGGTTAGACTTTGAAACACTGACAGTAAATGTACGTTTTTGGTTAAGTAATACTGATATGCTGCCAAAACCATATCCTGTCCAATCAATGAGTGACAGAGTTCAGAGCTCAGATGTGTCCGTGACTTTTCATTCATATTTGTTCAATGATTCTGTGTGTGCGTCTGTGAGTGTTTGTGTGTGTGTGTGTGTGTGTGTGTGTGAGAGAGAGAGCGAGAGAGAGAGAGAGAGAGAGAGAGAGAGAAAGAGAGAGAGAGAGACATCGTCTGATGGATGAAACATCGTTGCTATTGTTAGATTTTATGAATATATATATGGTTTTTAAAGTCTTAAAATGGTAAATGAAAGTCTTTTTTTCCAATTAATTATTGATTGATTTATATTTTTTGCTAGTTAAGTAAATATACACTGTTAAAATATTACAGAGTAGAGTATCTAATCTATATTTCAAACCTAACGTTCTGTAGAAAGTACAGATTTTTGTTTGAGTAACTTACAGCAGATTACAGACAAGTCTGTCTATAGTCTTTGTCTATTACCATAAATATAAAACATTTAAATGTCAGGATCATATCCTGTCTCAACACTGTGTTGTTGCAGTTGTTACAAATGTAACAACTTTGATCATTTATGAAAACACTTGAATTGTTCTTTAAGATGTCATTAATGTTCTTCATATGGCATATAACTATATAGTAGTTACAGTTTTATCCTGTTGCACCGTGTGAACAGAGATCTGATCCAAGAAGACATTAGTCAGAAATTTTTGAAAACCAGAAGAAGACACTCAAATCTAGAAAGCGGTCAAATGTAAAAAGTTCCTGTTTCAGTTTATCATCAGAGATCATCAGATAACTGAGTAAACCTACTGCTTCGTCGCTGCATGTATGCATGAGTCATGCATACATGCAGCATGACATCTTTTAGAGAAGATAAGGAAATCGAAAGAAAATATTAACTCATGTAAACAGGCGTGGCATAAAAAAAACAAACAAAAAAAACAAGCTACAGTTCAGCTACATGTCTGTTAAGTCTGATCATTTATCACAGGGCACAATATTACACGCATTTCATGATTATAACCAAAATTTGTGTTCATTACTCAACTCAACTCAAACTTTATTTATAAAGCACATTTAAAAACAACTGAGGTTGACCAAAGTGCTGTACAGGTTGATACAAATAATATACATATAATACATAAAGTGCCATATTTACAACGGGTTAGGACAAATGCTAAGATACTTAAGGAGGATTTAAAAACCTCAAATGATCCAGCAGATCGGATGTGCCAGGGCAAATTATTCCACAGCCTAGGGGCCGCTGCCACAAAGGCTCGGTCACCTTTGGCTTTTAGTTTTAATTTAGGGGCAACCAGTAGCAGCTGGCTAGAGGATCTCAGTGTTCTGGCGGGGGTGTGGATGTGGAGAAGCTCGGTTAAATACTAGGGGGTAAGCCATTACGAGCTTTAAAAACAAACAATAAAATTTTAGAATCTATTCTAAAAGCGTTTGCCAGTAAGGAGACGGGCAGCATTAAAGTGATGGGATGAAACTACAACTAGCAGGTTATCTTAGCTTAGCTTAGCTAAACTGATTTAGCTGTCTGCTAGTAGTAAATTTATATTTATCAAAAAGAGAGAATGGTATTAATTTCTACATCTAACTCAATTAAGTGTATTCCCCAAAATGTCAAACTATTTTTTTTATATATTTAATTGTAAATAAATCATCTGATTTGATTTGTTAGTCACTGACAATAAAACACACTCATTGCCTGCATTAGCCACAGGAAGAATCCATTAGTGTCTTAAAGTCCCTGCACTCCAACCTGCTCCACCAACACATACTCTTCCAGACCTTTTACTCTCATTCCTCTCGTGCATATATATATATATTAGATGGATCAGAGGTATATGCAACACCATAAAAGACTGGCTGTGTAGGCTATGAGTCTGTGTGTAAAAGCAGCTAACAAATCCACCCAGAGACCACAGTGTGCCACGGTGTGACTGACTCTCATTCCCGTGTCATTACTGGATGTTTACACTGTGTGCAAACTGCCCCAGCTGACCACTTTGCCAGTGGGTTGAGGGGTGGGGGTATGGATTGTAGCCTGTGCTCTATGTGCGATGCTGGGGCTGCTGATGCTGAGCCGAGCCGAGCGGCTGTATAGCAACAGGAGAGAAGCACAACAAAGCTGCAGGTTCTCTGGGGATGTTGTTAGTGCTGCTGCTCTCCTAGGAACAGCATTAGGAGGACTGAGGCAGCATACAATTTATCTGTCAGATAACACACAAAATACACACACACACACACACACACACACACACACACACTGCAATCCCTTGATGAAAACCAGCATCCAGTATACCTATAGTACATTATATTATGCAAATATGCAGCTAATCAAACACTCCAACATTATAGAAAGAATTTTAGGTCAGGTTGGGAAGACAAATATTTTTAAGCTGTAACATAAATAAAGATGTAAATGTGCGGTGAAAATAATAAGAGGGTGTCATGTGAACTCCTTAAGGCAAATGAGTAATTTGTGATATCTAGCTATATAAATAAAATTTGCCTTGACCTGACATGACTTTCATCAAGCAGTTTCCAATAACAGTTGTCAGCTGTTTTTGTAAAAAAAAAAAAAAGGCTACACCTACCCACCACCAAAAAACACGAACACAGACAAAGTTAGTGAGCTGGTGAACAGTGTGGAGCATTTAGTAGCTAAAGAGTCGGTTATTTTTCTCAGGAAATAAAACCATAAAAACTTGTCTAAATGTTGTGTTTACACATTGTGCTGCTGCCCCCATTTGGCCAAAAAGTCTATTGATACAGGTTTGTTAAAAAGAAAGAGAAAGATTTGGACTAATTTGTATCAAAGATTAAAATTTCAGTTCCATCTGTTTTTAGATGAGAGTTATGGCATCTGCACTTGTGTATAGACTATACTTGCCTGGTAACAAAGCTTAAATATGATTTTTTGTTTGTTTGTTTGTTTGTTTTATGTAATTGTAACTTAATGAAGCATGACAATGTTAAATGAAAGAGTTCCAAGAAGGGAGCCTTGGGGAATTCCACAGAACTGTCTAGAAACCCACGTAAACCAGAAAAACAAACAAAAAAAAAGTCCCTTTATGATTAATACAGGAAAGAACAGATCAAGAAAACAACACATGGTGCTATGTATCAAGTCATTCTAGATCTCTTGGATAAACTCACTGCTGCATAAAGGGGGTTAGGGTTAGAGCAGCATAGGTCTAGAAAGAAATAGTAAAATAATATTCAAATCATTCCATTCACATTGCCTGTGAATATTAAGTAATTTTAAAAACATTCTATTCAAATTCTCCTTTTCAAACTCTTGTGTGTGTGTGTGTTCAGGTCAGGTTCACAGATTTTGCTTATGTAACATTCATTTTTTTGTCCGTGTTGGTGGATCAGTGACTAAAATCCAAGCCAGCTCAGTTAGACTGTACTGATATGCGTGTGTACCCATTCATTCAGGAATCTAGGCCTATTGTTAAATTAAAACTTTCTATCTCAGCCCCCTGGTAGTAAATTAGTAGGCTTGTGGAGGAGACTGGCACCGCACGGGCACAACTTTCCACACACATGGGGGGCAGAGGGAGGGGACGTGCTTGTGCTCACTGGACGGGAGGGAGGGCTGTGGGGTTGGAGGGAGGGGAGGTATGTATCGTTAGCTGAGAGTGTGGAGGGAGGGCCCGCCTTGTGGCTTCCTGGCCCCCTGCACCGGACGGGTGTATTATAGATGCGCATCCAAGCAGCCGGGCTAGCGGGGGCCACTGGGCGGGTGTAATGTGACGGGTTTAGGGAAATACTGGGACACAGCCTTAACCGCGCAGGGAGGGAGGGTTTAACCATTAACCACCATTAACCATTAAGGCATCTGTGTGGAGCCGGTACCGTACATAAGGCGTGCGCACCGGCGTCCACGCCTCAGCCTGAGCGCGTTTCCAAGAGGTGGAGGATACATTCAGCCAGCCACACCGATCATCACTCCGGTTTGTCCGCTTCTCCTCGCCGGACCTGCTGACTGAAAAGGTAAAAACACCTTCGATGAGCTTTTTATGTGAATACCTGCTGGACGTTTTAGCCGCTATTTCATAAAAGAGAATGAGCGACAGTCACGTTAGATAATGCCGTTATCTAACGGAATGTGTCACTTGGCGGCTCAAAAGTGCCAAATCCGAGCTGCTGCTCTAGGTGTGTGTGTGTGTGTGTGTGTGTGTGTGTGTGTGTGTGTGTGTGTGTGTGTGTGTGTGTGTGTGAGGATAAAGAAAGGAAAATGTGCGGTGCCTTTGCATTCATGTTCATGAGTTTAATACTCGTGGTGGTAGTGACAGTGACATGGGCTCCAGCCCGGTGTTGGAACAGAAAGCCCTCTGCCCCTGTTTAAATGAGCAGTAGAATAGAAAATGAGGGCTAGTCTATTCAGTCCTGACCAGGGGAGCACTAATTTACGCCTTTGCCATGTTGGGTTCGGGTGGTATTGGTCCTGACTACTAAATAGAGGATTGTTTCAGCGGGGAAAGCCAAAGTCTGTGTGCGGATGTCGCAACATGCAGGCGGAGGAAAGCTGCGTCAAGCCGGCGGCAATAAGACGGGAAGCGGGTAGAGTGGCCTTCAGAATAAAAGTATTTATTTAGTTAACGTGTAACATTTGTGTGTGTGTCTGTATTGTCAGGTATGATGCAAACAGGCTAAAGTGAGTTCAGATTTTGATCTTGTAGCAATAGAGACCAGAGATCACACTTACTTCAATTTTAATATTTAAAAAGGCATATTCTGTATATTTTTTTTAAAGTTTGAATCACGAAGGCAAGGTTTTAGGTTTTTGTGGTCATTTATCTTAGCTAGCTAGCTAATAAGATTATATTTCCCCACATATGTTTCCATGACGAAGTGAAACATGGTCCTGCTGTTAAAGTCCAATTTCAGTTCAAAATAGGTCTCGCAAATGTAGTGAACATTTCATCTTTCCTTGTTGTTAGTTTGAATGTGAGACTACGTTTTTTTTTCTCTGACAGATTGCACACAGTGTATGCTCGTGTTAGGGCGGTGTTTTTTTTTTTTTTTTTTACTTTGAAAGGCTTAACAGGAAGCTTTGTTCTCGCCGTGGAGCTGTATTGACGGTGGTCTGACACTCGGTTTTCCAGAGGATGTACGCAGCACCTCTGTTAATGGTAGAATATTTTTAGGCGCCGGGAGGAAATTTGGCGCTGGATGAAACTGTTTTTAAACTCACTGTTCGTCTCTGCTCCGCTGTCATAATGTCAGTGCACTGTGTTTCTTTTGCCGGCCTCAAATAGAAGGCTGTAACAGTGTTTTATAAGGGAGAGCTTCAGCCTGCTGCTCAGACTGGAGTTATGATGCTGAAGGAGTTTTTATCATCCACTGACTGTTTGTGTGCAAGCTTCTAGCTGTTTTGTGTATTATTGTGATGCTTTTGTGGTGAGTTAATATCAGTTTTCTTCCTAGTGTTTTACATTTACAGAACATTCCTGTAACATTCAGATTTGTTTGCTGTAAATTGTTCGCCTATAGGATTGTGATAAGAAAAATGATAATGGATCATATTTGCATCATGTTATTTTTCCAAAGATGGGCGCTTGAACTCCACCATGCTTTTAAATGTTTCTGTCTTTTGGGCAATTAGAGCTGAATTCATTCAGTTGTCTTCTTACATGTTCTTATTTTTTATGTATGGATAATATCATTTGAATGACACAGTCAGGAAACAGCCTTAGTCAGTGCAGGACAATGTTTACGTTTAAAAGTGAAATGATTTCTTTTCCCAGGTGACCGTCCACTCTGGTTGGAGGTACTTTTCGGCAGTCGGTAATTCAATCCTCATACTGCAGACCTTTAAATATCTCCCCTGAAAACCTGCCAGCAGCCACGTGGTGTAAGGTGAGACATTCCCAACCCGGTACACCGACCAGTCTTACATGAACAGTGGACTGAGAGCATGACCAGTCTGTACTGCATCTGGCCACTTCAGACCTCTGATTTTGCTCTTCCTTTAGCTTATAGTGAACTTTAAAGGACTGTTTACAAGTGACCACGGGGGATTTCTGTGGTGAGTCCCCAAGCCTCTTGTTTTCTTTTCTCCTCTGTTTTGAACCAGTATGCTTTCTTCTTTTTTTTGCCGGCCTACCCTGAGCACCTTGCAGTGAATGGAGAACATACTGGTTCTGCTCCCGAAGCACCGACAGGAACACGGGCTCTGCAGACGCACGGCTGCATGTGCCTTGCAACAGTTTTTTTCTTACAGAGCAGTTTTCTCGTGGTCTTTAATACCGACCCCCACTCCCTGTAAGCCTCTTTAATGGGATAAATCAATTGGACTGATCAGGTTCAAAACCAGATCAGGTGGCCAATTCCATTCTGACTTCCCCAAAACTGTTAGGCCAAGGCAACCTGACCTTTTCCTGTCAAGCCCACTGTCTTCCAAAGGCTTCCGCATGGTACTTTGGTCGAAAGAACAAGACAAACTCCCCGACATCGACATGTCCTCCGGGGCCATTGAGATGAAGAAGGAGGGAGGCCCCCTGACGCCGGCCTTCCTCAACTCCAACTGCACCGTTCACCCGGTGATCCTCACCCAGGGCCCTGATGAGGTGAACCCCGGGACCGGGGGGACTGAGTTAGAGCTCACAGAGGTCACAACATTCACAGAGAGGGCCAATGAGACCGGGGAGGATGAGGAGAGATCGGAGATTGTGGTGGCGATGGACTGCCGGGCTAATGCCAAAGGTCAGCGGGAGGAGGACGCTCTCCTGGAGAACGCAAGCCAGAGCAACGAGAGCGACGACACCAGCACCGACCAGAGCCCAGAACCACCGGTGCCTCTCAAGGAGACCTCTTTCTCCATTGGCCTGCAGGTGGTCTTCCCCTTCCTGCTGGCCGGGTTCGGGACAGTGGCAGCGGGAATGGTGCTAGACATTGTCCAGGTGAGTGATCCCCACATGTTCTTTACTGTATGTATACACACTACATGTATTGTGAAAAATGTGCTCGGTTCTGCAAAGTTCGAATTAGAAAACGGCTGTCTGATTAAATATCTTTTATAAAATGAGGTTCTACTTGTATGAAGGTGGAAAGGGAAACGAAACAAATTTCAACCAACATACTTTCATCTTTATTTGAGAACAGTATCACAAAACGCATTCAGACTCTAATCTAATTACCAAATGATGTGCAAAACAGCAGCTCCATCTTATTTACACCCAGTGTTAACAGTTTCTGTTCCTGAGCGGAGCATGTGCTCCAGGCAGACCACGTGTACTGTGTCACACTGTGGGATGGGCTTGCCCCCTGGAGCATTTAAATGAACTGGTCTAGCAAGCCCGCTTCGCCTTGGCATGTGTCTGTCATTGTGCTGCTGGCCTATCTGATGGCATGTCTTTGAGGATGGGTTGACAAGACAGTTGTGTCACTCCACACATATTTACATAACCTTACATAACTCCTCTGAGGGCGGCCTGCCTGTCCCCCAGGGCTGGCACATACTGGAAAACTCTGTGTCTCCTAATAACCTGTCACACACCCTTCTATTTGAAATCTGCGCCCACAATAGAGACCAGAATAGAAGGTGACTATTGTAATACAGCATGTAGTCAGACTGCTGCTGGATCAACTCTGCTTTTATGAAAAAATATAACTCAATTTAGAATTACTCTCCTTCTTTCTTATCCTGTTGACTCACTCTGGTTGCTGTCTCTCTGAGTATATCTAATGTGCATGTGCAGTGTAGAGATGCAAGCCAGAGTCATGCTGACAGGTCATATATTTCTTTAAAAGTCAGCTTGTGATGCAGATAAAGCTGGAGGTGTCAGGCTGCAAGGAGACCAGTCTGGGCACATTGTGTACACACATACTGATGCCAACATGGCGGACCCCAGAAACTCAGGCACAGAGAGGAGGGGAAGAGGCAAGCGAATAAGTGTACTTTCTTGGAGCACCTGAAATGGCAGCGCACTTCAGTTGGGTTAGAGTCGGAGTGAAAACAAAATAACAATGCGGTGTCAAAGCCTCTATTACCGTGTGGTTAGGTATCCTCACTAAAACCAGGAATGCAGAAGTTTGAGGTCAAAAAGTTTTCATGCTGCCTCAACTTAGGCACCATGCTGCTGCGGTTTCTCCAGTTTCCAAAACACTCAGCGCACCATTCCTTCGGAGGTGAGGCTGGGAAAGAGGAGACATATAAGGTACATGGCCTTATCTTTCCCTTCCTGTCACCCGTGCTGGCTTGTGCTTGCGGGCAAACCTTAGAGAAGTGCTTGCAGCGAAATGCAACGTGAGGCTTGGCGGTCAGTCTTAAACGGCTGTTCCGTTGAGTTGGGCTGAGCACCTAGCAGGTTGTCCCGCCGCCTAATTCCTCCGTCCATGACACCGTGAAATGCTAACTCAGCTAATCCCTCCTGTCCTTGCAGGAAGGTAATTGTCTAACTCCCCCTCTCTCTCTCTCTCTCTCTCTCTCTCTCTCTCTCTCTTTGCTTTGGTCAGACTGCAAGAGTTCTCTGCTAAAAGTAAGCATGAAAAGAAGCTGAGGTTTGACATTGCTTTTTGCGTCACACTCTCTTATAAGGCTTCTTTGAAATGTGACCTCTTGCTTACTTTGACTATGTACAGCATTCACGCACACACACAGAGCTTCTGGCCCCATTCCCACTCGAGGCTGGCCCAGAAAGGACTGTCCAGGCTGGTATAGAGGACTGAGACGTCTGCATAGTTTTGCTTAGTGACTTGGCAGCAGAATGACCTAAAACCGTCAGTCTCTCACAGCCAGGGCCAGAAACAGGACTCTGAGGTTGACAAGCTCACTTGGACTAAAGGTTACGAACAGTTTTTAAAGGTCATGTAGTGGTAGTTTTCCCGTGAATGCCAGCGTCAGAGGCCAAATGGGTAATTTGCTATAGGTCACAAGACAGTTCCATATTCTAAACGCTATGGTTCTTTCCTCTGTGCAGTCAAACTGCAAACCAAGAATGCAAATAAAACCTTAACCCTAACTTGGTACTACAGTAAATTGCCATTATCATCTGTGTGTATGTCTGCCTCAGTGTCTAGCCGTCCGTCCTGCGCCGTGTTGTCCATAGACTTATACAGCAAAATATCATAAAGAGGTGGGTCACAGCTTCAGCCTCAAAAACAAACAGTCTAAAAATACAGGCACTAGTAAACAGGAAATCGTAGTCAACACAATGGTTTAACACCAGCCAAGCACTCTCTGCCCACCAGACACCATTTTGGTTCAACCACATCCACTTGCCTGGTTTTCACACAGGAGCCACTGTAAAACCAGAGCGTGGGCTTATTCCCTCAAACTGAATCATCGTTCCAGCTGCTGGACTCAAACCCCAGCTCATGCGTGCTTCATTACTAGTCCATTCATTCCGGGATTTTCCTAAATAATGCCACTAAAAATAAATTATGTGATGTAACAGCCAAAACCAAGTGTGCTTATGTAAACTTTGCACTGATTGACAGCCTAGACCTTCTAATGGTCGTTTCCATCAGCCAAAGATGTTTTGATGTCCTGAGAATCATTATCAGCTCACCTGACAACATCCCAGACTGTTATGTGGTCAGGACCTGAGTGATAGAGAATGAAAGGATTAGTAGGTTAGAATGCTTTTGTGTTACCCTGGCTAATCTTTTACTCTGTCCAGGAGGAATCCTAGTCCCAGGTTGCTTATTTGCATTCCCTCTGGCTTTTTCCACCTTCATCTGGACAACAGTCCAAATCTCCGGCTTCTTTAGGGCTTAACTTAAAACCCGATCATGCTATTGTGGGTGTGGATGCTTTAATGGTTCTTATGACAACTTCGTGTCTGAAAACTCGTGAGCAACTATGGCACTTCCTCCCAATTTGGCCCCCAGCCATGTTAGCTAGGACCCAATCCCTATCATCCATGCTGGAGCGCCAGAAAAATGAAACAGACACAACTTGTGACGCTGCAAGTTACGTTGACATTGCATGCCATCAGGTTCAGCTTCCCGCTAAGGACAGCAAGTACAGTGATCACAAATAAAATGGGGCCATGTTACTCAACTGGGCAACTCGACCCTTGTGGGCCTTGCATACCAGAGCTCCTATAGGTCTGTACACAGTGGTACTGGGGTTGTCCAGTAGAGTTCCTAGAACCGAGGAGGTGGCCATGAGGAGGGAGGGCTTGTTTGGCTCAGAGCCAGTGTTCCATGGAGACAACAACATATATCACCACAGGGGAGGCAAAGAGGGAGATAGGGGAGTGAGACAGAAGTAGAGAGGGAGAAGGAGAAAGCTTGAAAACATGAGGCTTTGAAAGAAGAGAGGAGTGCTCACAGAGGTGCTCACAAGGCTGCTGGGTTGGCAGAAGGCAATGAGCCAACCTAAGGGGCTGGCTGTTGGAAAGGAGCTCTGCTTGGCTTGATGACAGCAAGTGGATAGACAGAAGGAGTTTAACCCACACTGGAGTTTTGATGCCACACCTACTGATACAACACAAACTGAAATACAGACGATAACCTTAATCAGCTCTGTACATCTGGATGCACAGCAGGAGCAACACATTGAAACAGAGATGCAAGCTTGTTAGCGTGAGAAATTTGGGCCAAACAGTGTTTGTACATAGCTTCAACGTCAGCTACTCCTCTATTTTCCTCCCCTTGTCTATTTTCTCCTCTCCTTCTTTCTTTTCTGTGTCAGCCTCGGTGAATATTGATTCAGCTCTGGGCAGACTGGACTGTAAGTGCTTGGAAGGGGTGGGAGGGGGTGGGGGGCCTTAGGGGCTGGCTCCAAAGATAAGCACTTTTACTGGAGATAGATCGATGGCCTCAGCCTCAGCAATATCTTTGTTTCTGGCCACATTAAACCACAAACTTGCTATCACTGCATGAACTCTAATGGAGGCACTGCCGAGAGAGGCACTTCAACCACAGTGACAATCCCAGGGACCCCCACGGGGGAACCCACCTCTCAAGGGCTGGCCAGCAGCCAAGTAGAAGGTTATCGAGGGTCAGGTCGTGTAACACCAACTATAAATTTCATTACAAGCCATTAACTCGGATCTGGACAGCTGAGCAGACATTTTCACTTGCACGTGCTTCACATTATTTGAGATTTTTTCAAGCATGCCCACCGCTTGCCCAAGATGTCCTTTAGATTTAGCTGGCCTAGCTCCTGGCTGACTTTGCCTTTGGTTCTGGGCAAATGCTTATAGCAAAATTGAGCTTTTTTATGCTTTTTCATGCTAAGGAAGAAGCAAGGCCATGCAGGTTGATGATTGTAACTGAAGCCCTCTGAGGCTTTGGAGACTCACCAATAAAGTATTTCCACCATGATACATACTATGAAACTGGACTCTCTGCCATCTGCCTTCGTTCATTCAGCCTGACATTGTATTCATGTTAGCCAGTTTCAGCTTTGGAGAGGTCGTTGGTAGTAGTTGCTAGGACCAGTTTCTAGCTAAGTAGGAAGATGATGTTGCCATTTTTAAAGATTTGTTTAGTGATCTTTGATTTGGTTGGGGAAACAGTCATAAAATGTCTTGGCACAGTGTTGGTACACCAGACCTTTGAATCACTAAACAAATCAAATGCTTGGGCAGAAATTCTGGAGGTCTGGAACCAGGCCGGAAACTCTACACAACTCAAAATAATACATGAAATGGACTCATATATTATATTATTAACTTATATATTTACATGAAAGACAGTCTGATTTAATTTCAGAAAACCATGCTGTATAAATTTAAGTTGTCATTGTGATGTTTGAGTTTCTCGTAAGTGCCGTCCACGTGTACTGACAGAAATATTAGTATTTCTTAAGTAATATTATCTTAGTAACATTATTATCATTTGCTGCCCCAATGTACCATGTACCATTGTTCCACTGTACCATTTGTTGAAAGTGACATATGAGGCGCCTCGGCCTTGTTGTGTTTAAGGTGCAGTAGATGAATCTTGGTGAGTAAAGGTGAGGGAGGGGGATCACAAGGGAAAAGGGAAGAATGGAAGCCAAAAGAGGAGGATGATAAATCATTTCATGAAATCCCAGTGACCTTGTTCTTGTAAAGGCAAGCAGAGAGCTGATATGATACAGAGTGTTAAGGGTTTGTACTGACAGACTCTCTGGTCCATCATATGGGTCTGGTTTCACCACTGAATCAATATTAAAGAACAAGGTCACAGAGACATTGTACTCCCAACTGAGGATAAATTCTATGTAGGTGACATTGTACAACTGACATAACACAGTGTGTCCATTATGTTGATGTTGTATTACTGATATTACATGGTGCTTGTTGCAGCACTGGACGGTTTTTACGGAGGTGTCGGAGGTGTTCATCCTGGTTCCAGCACTGCTTGGGCTCAAAGGCAACCTGGAGATGACACTGGCCTCTAGACTTTCCACAGCGGTAAGTGATTTGTGTGTTTTTGTTTTTGTGTGTGTGTGAGTGTCTTTATGTGTGTTGGTGTCACCAAAACTTTCTATTAACTTTCTGTTATTATAAAAAGGTATTTTATCTATAAGGTAGCCATGTCTAGGGATTACTTAGGTTCTTTGTCTTTACATACAGTAACACTGTAAAATCATCTTAATGTTAGCCTGGAGAATAATTTCACTTATGTTTGTGCAAAGTGTTTCCCCCTCAAAGCTTACCCAATCTATGTAATTGCCTGGCAATTGTTCTTGGAGTCAGAGGTCATATTGCCAAATGTGACCTGGGTTACGGACAAACTGATAGCAACATTCCTGTCCCATTCTTTGTTTTTGAACATTTTCACTGACCCTGCCCAGCCGGTTCACCTGAACACGCAGGTTCTCTTGCTGTTTATAGCTCAGCTAAAAAACACATCCAAAATCTCAAAATCCACTCAGTTGCACGAAATAATTATGATGTCTGTAGCATGTATTAATCTGAACTTACTTTGCTGGTTTAGTCAGACCAAAGGCTGTGGTGTTGTAGCTGACGTGACAATATATGAAGTAGAACATTTTGTAAACTTAAATGCTGTTTTGGCTGCTGGTTTTCCACAAACGTAGCATTTAATGCCAAAGGTGCATCTATTATCTGAAGCTTATAGCTCACTGATCTCTTGGCTATAATGCTGTTCCCTGAGCTAACATTGTCCATTGTATAGTCTGAGTGGTCAATGACCCAGAGGTTAGGAGCACAACCTACAGTTATAAAGGCATCGAGAATTAGCCCAGTGTCGCTCTTAAGCGCACCAATCCTCAAATTCTTTCCACTAGAATGTGGGAAACGTGATGAAGCTGATTAGCATAGCTAGCAGCGGCCCAACACAGCGTGTGAACTCAACCCAGTCACACTAGAAAATAATCTATTCTAACAAGACATTTAAGATTTGATCTGACAATTATGAATATTGAAACTGAGTTAACAAAGAGATCACATACTGTACATTCATCTTTTCCAAAAATCTGTCTGTTGTTGTCATCTATCGTATTTGTGTACGACAAATCCAGTTTTTCCACCAAAACTCTACTGCTTTATAGACACACAATAGGTTGCTCAAATGTATAAATTTCAGCTTGCGTTTCACAATAAACACTAAATGCTGGCTGTGACAACATCTGAATATTTGATGAGACACAACTTTTTTTTTGATTTTCTGGTTAGTGTTTTGTTTAACTCTCCATGTTGTTTCCACATTAAACAACGATGAATCAGTTTCAGACTGGGAGGTTGATTTGACAATGTTTCACCATTGTTTCAACACTGATTTAACAAACTGTCAGTCATGTGGGGCTCTTTACAAATAGATTATGGCATACATTATAACAAAACGTTGAAAGAAATCACTGCAGCAAACAACAAACTTATGATAGAAGCTCATTTTACAAGGGACCTTTTGACAGAACTCGTTTTTGAAGAAAGTTAGATTTGAATTTAATATGATGTATTTTTTACATCAGTCCCACTTGTTAAGCTGCATAGTTTTCAGTTCAGCATGAAATCATTCATACATCCATCATCACAAAGTAGGCCAGAGTCTGGTGCTTGTCCTAAGACATTACTGTTAGCTCTCTGCTGGCTGGCCCCAGCGGGACCATGTTTCTTTCCACGCTGCCGCTAATTATGAGCAGATTAAGACCACTGTAAATTTCCTAATGCGCTTATTACTGAAAAAAATAATGTAATCCCTCGTACTGGCTGGCTGAGGGACTTTTCAATTCACATGACCGTGTTTCCTTTGGTCTTTTTAACCTTTTGTCTTTGAATATTTCACTTGAGTGAGGCTCAGCTTTCTACTTTCTCATTGTTGTTTATCTGACTAAGCAGATGTTGTGTCAATTCTGTCTCATCCCTTCTGGTGTTTTTGAGTCTAATTGATCGCACGTATTTGGATAAAGATATTTTGTGGATTACTGGAACTTGGCAGTGCCTGCATTGCAACTGTTTCCAAGTTTAAAAAAATGACAACATTGACCACTCTGTAATCAGAGATTACCGCCACTACAAAAGCCTTCTTTCTTTATCCTCATTTTATGTGTATTAGATGTTTCAACATGCGCTCCATTCACGTATGTTCGGGTTCCAGTCTGGTAAACAACAGATTTTCTCCGTACTTAACGAGCTGAAAATGAATGGTGTTATTATTCAACTGGAAAAAAACGTAGTAGTGCTTTTGAAACTCAGCCTCTCTGGCACTTTATGTTAATCATGAATCACTTTGACAGCATTCATCATGCTCCATCTCTGTGATGATTAAAACACCCCTAATCCAGCCGCCCACACACGCGCACACACACACACACACACACACACACTCACACTTACACACACCCAAAGCTGAAGACTCTGCATTGTCATCGCACATCATCACATAACACCAGGCAGTGCTTCGTGATCTTGAATCTGAATCAGTTTGCATATTGAACTTTGCAGAGTTTTGCAGCTCATGCCAAAATGAGTTGCTCTTTTTTTAAATGAATGTCATGGGCCTCTTTGCATCAGGAGTTCATCGTGAGTCCATGATGCCCCCAGTGCTCTGCACAGATGTTTAACTTTCTCTTATCTTTCCACCTTTAACCTTCTTAGTAGTATTCGTGATGACGTTCAGGAGGTGTCCATGCACAGTTTCACATGGCACTGATAGACGAGGAGTATGGGTGCGTGGCTGTAATCAGGCCGAAACACAAGTTGTAATGACGTCAAGTCAGTCAGGCTTGTGAGTTGTTTCTGTCACGCTGCCAGTTATATTCTTATAAGTGGGGATGGTGTTAGATCGTGAGAAATTTGAGAGGGAGAGAAAAAAAAACACACACATGCAGTCTGATATGAACACCCAGTCATTGAAACCATCTCACTATGACTCGTCATTATTAATTAGCTTTTTACTTTAACATCGGATTATCTTTATAAAAAACAGTCATGGTGCAGATAATTTTCAGACTGTTTCAGCATTTTAAAATATTTTTTTTACACATTAAAGTATCTCTAATAATTTTAATGTTTTTCTATTATTTGCATATTATGCAGTTTTGGATGAATACAGTAAGTATTCAAATACTCAGAAAACATGAAAATACAAGTCAGCTAAGATGATTCACTCAAAGTTTCTGCTATAAAATCAACAATCTAAAGCAGCATTAAGCAGTACGAGCTAACAGATATACAGCCATAATGTGTTGAAGACACAGAGCAACATTTCTGCTGGATTTTGGATTGTTGATGAATGTTTGTTTCCTTGTCAGCTAATCGATAACTGTGTCTGTTTGTTGCTGCAAGGTGTAAAGTGGGTTTATCAGAGCTTTCTTGTGGCAAAACAGCTGTAAATTGTAGTAAATTTAAAGTTGTAAAAACAAAACAAGCTAAAAGAGGCTAAGTTATTTTGCCATCATCCCAAGTTTATATTGAACATATTGATTAAGGTTCCATATTATACACTTGTCTGATGTTGATGTTGATGTTTTTATATACATAAGAAGATGAATTTGTGGTTTTTAAGTACAAAAAAACACCCACAATATAGATTTAGTTTCTCACACATCTTTCTGGAGCTTAAGCAGGCAACAGCATTTTGGCTTATGTTTTGTTTCATTATATTAATTAGCCTCTCTTCTGATTGGCTGACTGTTTTATGAGTGACGCATGGTCAGGCCAACCATAAGTAAAGGACTGTAGCCTACCTAGATGGTGCGTCCAGGTGGGCTCAGCTGAGCTGTGTGTATTTCTCTGTGAATTGTTTTGATACGTTCACTGTATTTATAAGGCACTTTGACCTGCTTTATAATAAAAAATAGAAACCTCACTCTCTACAGTATGGGACCTTTAATTTTTTTTACTAAAATAAAATACATGAAATCAAGGATGAACTACCAAGATCAATTGATTGAGACAAGCTTTTCAGATAGCCATTAGCAAATAGACTTTGAGGACAATTCCAGTTTATTATAATTCAGGTTAATATTTGTAGTATAAGCTTGTAAAGATTGTACTTACCAAGTGTATTGCTGACATATTTGCGTCACTAAAAAGAAGTCAGATAGACAAGAAACACGAGCAGTCACAGTCAGACAGGGTTTAAATAAACCCAGGTGAGCCAAACAAAGGTTTTGTCTCGTGTTTACAGAATGACTTCTTCCAACTTTGACCAACTATACTCATCTAAATTATGCACACACAGTTTTACCTCCAAATAAAGCGCCTTAGATAATTTGGCTAAAGGGTTGGATTGTTTACAACCTGTCTGGCTGCTTCTGTCTCATCGACTGCACTGTTGGTCATTGTTGTATTGTTGCTGGCTGTGTTTCCAGATCTTTTTTTTATTATAACTGATCAAATAAGAAAGTTAATAATATTTAAACCCCATAAATGAAACTTTATATGTGTTTATACATATTTACATACATAAACTTATACACACCTCACCTCCACCTGTTTGTATCACTTCTTACACCACCTTATCAAAGCCGAACATGAAGCGGATACTCTGCCACACAGACTTGTATGTGTTTGGATGTGTCCAGATGTTTCCCTTCCCTCTGTATATGTAAATGTTGAGAGAGAAAAAGGAAGAGGAGATCCTCTGTTTGTGTCCTCTCACTGTGGATGAGCATTAGGATCATTGCTCTGGACACACAGTAGCCCACTGTAGCCACAGCCACTTGACACTTGAGACCATCAGTATGTGTGTGTATGTGTATTGTGTGTGTGCGTGTGTGTGTGAAAAAGAGGGGAGGATGAGATAAGTGGAGTCGGCCGCAGGGTGGGGGATCAGATCAGAGTGTCTTTGTCCAGAGAACTGACATCTGATTGTTCTGACAGGACAACAGCATCCACACTCTGTACACACACACACACACACATACACACAGATGATAATGCGTTGGCCCTGTGTGCTCTTGTCTCCCTTTCAGGCTAATATTGGTCAGATGGACACAGCCAAGGACATGTGGAAGATGATCATGGGGAACTTGGCCCTCATCCAGGTAAATGAAACACATCTGACGATGATGATGAAGTGGACTCTGTCACAGAGCATCACTGAGCACGCTCACGTCCACTTAACAAACCAGATTACACAGAGAAATCAGGTTAAGGCAAGAAATCAAATAATGTGTTTACGTGGCACTCAGTTCACCAATCAGATTTCACTAAAACTCTGTTTGCAGTAAATCACTAAGCAGATTACTTCCATGCATCCTTTTTTAAATTTTGACTGATGCTGCAGAGACTTATTTTGTTTTTAATTTCAAATTGAAAACTTTGCATTAATTTATTTTGGAAGCTGCACAGCTACTAGTAACTAGTTTTTTTCAGTCTGACACATATCAAAAACCTGATGACAGTGTAACATGACCAAAGAATCAGGTTTCTAAAACAGAAATCTCTCTTAATCTCTTAACCTGATAAAAGAAATCCACTTTTTTGATTTACATGATATTCAGCAAATTAAATTACTGTCAAACCTGGGAACAATCTGGGTTCATAAGTGTATTGTGTACAGTACACACAGCGACTGATGGTTACAGGTCACACTAATGACACATAGTGACACACAATTTTTAATTAAAGTCCATACACACCGATTAAACCTGCTTATTGTGTTTCCACCTGTTGTCTGATCTGTCTGCACTTTCGCAGCGATAAAGGTGAAACTAGTCTCACTTCAACAGGTGTAAAAACACGGAGTCACGGAGATGTCAGAGTAAAGTCTGAAAATAACTTGGCAAAAAGCAGGTGGGACAGAAAGTAACAAGAGTTGCTATGACTAGCGGGCTAATAACAGCACTGTACATAAACAAGTATATTGACAAACATTATTTCCAGAATGTGAGTCCCCCTCTATGGACAGACTGATATGTTTTCATCTATTCAGAACATTTGAACAATTTCATGTCCCAAAATGAACTCTTCATTTGGTCAGTGAGTCTCATGAGACCTCTCATGAGAGTTTGAAGGCTTGTCATTATGTAATATCTTGTAAGGCCATAGTTCCTGGAACACTTTAAAGCCAGCTGGGTGCTGACATAACCTCCTATATAGGGTCATTGTGCATTCACACTGGGTTATGCTGGGCTCCATTAAATCCATGAGTTGTGTTAGAGATTCGTATGTTTTGGTGGTTGGGTCACACTTTATGTGCCATAATCTTCGACTCTACAGATTCTTGTGTACATTTTGTATACATTAACTGTAATCAGTAGCTACCTGTACATTTTAATGTATATGTGGATGTGTGTGTGTGTGTGTGTGTGTGTGTGTGTGTGTGTGTGTGTGTGTGTGTGTGTTTTCAGGTCCAGGCCACGGTGGTAGGGTTCCTGGCCTCCATAGCTGCTGTGATCTTCGGCTGGATCCCAGAGGGACACTTCAGGCTGGGCCACGCAGTGTTGCTGTGTGCCTCTAGTGTGGCTACTGCCTTCATCGCCTCTCTGCTGCTAGGTATGACCAGCACACAGGATGTGAGGGATATTCACAGTGTAAACAGGCACTCGTCAGGCATGTCGGGGTAACGTTTTACACCCTGTACAAGTTCTTTTCTTAGCTACTGTTTACTGTAAATCGAGCTAATGTAACTGATGTCATGAGTGTTTAGTTACACAACTAGTTTAGATTAAAGTACCAGTGAGTAAAATGTAGGGGGCTCTACAGAATATAGCAGGAATGGAATATAATAATAAAGAAGAATAGTTATGTTGTTGTTAACTCAGGGTGAGCCTTTAATATTAACAGGCATGTGTCACATGACAGATGTGGTCCTAATCCATGAAGTCCGCCATGTTAGACAGCTGTGTTTCTATGGTAGCCCAGAATGGACAAACTAAGCACTGGCTCTAGTTAGGGCATTTCAAGCTTTCTGTGGCTACATGGCTGTATACCACTAAATCCTTTAACTAGCTAAATTACACAGACAAAATGGCTCGATAGCATAGATTAATGTACAATTTAGAAACATTTACTTTTAGCCAAAACACAGTTGTTTACGATATCTTGTTATTAGTTTTAGCTAGCTACACTGTCAGGCTGTACTTGGGCTCAGTGGTGCTTTGCGCTACATGCTAGCATCACCATGCTAAAACTTACATACTAGAGTTTAGCAGTCCACCATCATAGTTTAGTTAGCATGCTAATTAGCAGATGGTGGGAATGTCATTAGTTCTGGTCATAAATTAAAGTACTTGACAAATTAAAAATTGGACCTGATGATGGTTCTAGTTGAAAAGTGATTGATCCTGATTCAAATTTCATGGAAACGTAACAGTAGTCATTGAGTTTGGCCTTATTTCACTTAAAAAGTAAGGGGATCACCAAAAACCTTAGGATTCATCTTCTGGGCACCATGAATGTCAGTACCAAATATACTGCCGGACTGATCAGGTGAAAATCTGATAATAAAAATGACATCTGTAGTGCAAACATTCTGTAGCTTCACCATTTATTATGATGTTTGTGGCTTTGTTTAACTCACCAACAGTTCTCCCTATAGATTTGCCCTTTCTATGAGCGAATGGATATTTTTAACTCTCTTTGCCATGAGAGAGCTCTGGTTACCTTTGTTTTGATGTGTGGAAACATGAAAGCAATTTAAACCAGTCGATTCCTTTTAAAATATCTTCTCTCTCGCGTGCGCTCTAACCTCAGCCTCTCGCTCAAGCAGCTCGTTATTGCTGCAGCTTATGTTTTTAAGCCAACCTTCAGCTTTTGTTTTTGCCAACTTCAACTGTCCAATCCATTCCCACTGAAAATACACCTGCTACACCCCTAAAATCAACATGATCTGCTCTGTGTTTTTGATCCTTACGCTTGTTTGAAGTCAACAGCCAATAAGAGCCCAGAACCCTGATGATTGATGTTACACTGAACATCATTATAACACAGAATATTACACATATAAAGACGTGACTCTGACCTAACACCCTGCAGGGCTCATCATGATCGGCGTGATCATCGCGTCCCGGAAAGTCGGCATCAACCCTGACAATGTGGCCACGCCCATCGCTGCTAGCCTGGGAGACCTGATCACCCTGTCCCTGCTGGCAGGCGTCTCAACAGGACTGTACAAGGAACTAGGTAATAAACACACACACGGGGCACAGAATAAATGTGCTACATTTTAATATCTAAAGTAATGCTCAGTTTTTTGGTGCTTCCTGGTGCTCAAATCAGACTTCACAATTTACTTGTTTGCTAATTTCATACAGTGTAGACTTTAGAGCTGAGTGCAGGAAATAAATATACAGAGGGGACAGCATGTAAAAATTTAATTTCAGTGCAAAATATTGCTTCAGTTATAGCCTGTTCTTTTATGGTAGGAAAAAGAATAAAAATATATATGACATACACAACAACAATCAACCCTCCAAACAAGTTTAAGAGGCAGAATCATTTCTACAGAAGCAATATTTTAGTGATGGTGTCATCACACTTCACTTCTTCAGGTGTTACCATACAATTGAACAACATGTGTGGAAATGTGTCTACGTCTGTCTGCGTGCAGTAAATCAGGATTATAGCCACCCACACCAAACCTCACTGTGTTTCAAAGAGGGAAATGTCATAACATCTTTACCGCTGACCAACCCCACAGACAGACGGACAGACAGACAAGGAGGCAGGCAGACAGACACTGACCCACACAGCAACAATGAAACCGTCCTGACCCAGAATGTGGAGTAATCCCATAACTCCTCCTCTTCGTCTGAGAAGAGTCTTTAAATGCCACAGTCAGGCACTATATTCAGCTTTTTTTTTTTTTTTTGGCTCAAACACACGAAAACACAGCCGGTGTCTGGGTCTGTCCACTTAAATGTTGTGTTTGTGGTGGTTGTGTCCTCTAGTGTCAATTTAGTAGTAACACTGCCCCCTACAGACAACATAGGGTACCACCTGTCGGTTCTATTACTAAAATGTTTTATTATTGTCAAGATGGAATAAATTGTAAGGTGGTGCTTTAATATTTAGCTTAAATATTAAGTCATCTACGCCATTTGAAGCGATTTGGATTGTATTTTTATAAAGTCTAAGGTGCTTTCAATGACATTCAAATTATTGCGAGTGGTGGTCCGTCAACACATGCTCGGTGTGTAAACCCACATGCCCTTCTTCTCATTCAGAGTACAACGACTATGCCAACCCTCTGGTGTGTGCCGTGTTTGTGGCATTGTGCCCCCTATGGGTGCTGATAGCCAGAAGGATCCCCTCCACCAGAGAACTCCTCTACTCCGGCTGGGAGCCAGTCATCATCGCCATGGCCATCAGCAGGTAGAGCACACATTTATGCAAATCTATTTGTTTTATGATGATGCATGTTCCAGCTTGTCAAGCAGGGTTTTAGTCACCTTGTTATTTAAAGCTCACCAAAGTTACACAGCAACATCAACAAACTTCTGGTGGCTTTGAACAGAGCAATAAAACAGCTGTTTCTGGTTTTAAAAAACAAATCCTAAATGATTATCTCTGTAGGGTCCTTTCTGTAATGTTGCCATACAATTATAAGAACTGTCTTAGCCTGCCAGTGGCGAGAACAAAGACTTTTAATGGGAATGGAATTTCAAAAATGATAGTCCCCATTAGTCACAAGACAAAAAAAAAGGGAAAATAAGGTCCAGGTTGAAAGTAACTTTTAGAGATAGAAAAAAAATTTACTTGCACCTTCAGTTTATCATAAACTTTCAAAATCTAACTAGACAGGAAGGGCTTGAAAAATTAAAAAGTAACTTGTAACTTTAGCTGCCCAGATGTCTCAGATTCTTAATTGTCTAAAATCTATTTGCTGCCTGATGACAGGTTGTGTAGTGGAAAACAATGACTTCAGCTAACCCCTTTCGTCTGTCCTTTAGTGTTGGTGGTTTGATCCTCGACAAGACTGTCACCAACCCAAACTTTGCTGGCATGGCTGTCTTCACCCCGGTCATCAACGGTGAGGAGTCATTAAACCTGTACATGTATGAGCGTGTATTTTTATATGGGGCTCAGTACAGTAATATTGAGCTTGTTTTGTTCTGTTCCACCCTGTGCGTGCGTGTATCAGGTGTGGGAGGTAACCTGGTAGCGGTTCAGGCCAGTCGGATCTCCACCTATCTGCACATGAACGGTCTACCCATGGGGGATCCCAACCCCACCCCCAGGAAGTGCCCCACACCCTGCACCTCCTTCTTCGGCTCCTGTAAGTTGACGGGTGGCTGTGGAACATTCCACTGTTTCTTTCTTTGGTTTTTTATCTCATCAAAGCAGATCTTTCCATGACAGCCTGTCAGCGGGATTTGGTCCTACATTTCCAGTTTTAGTTCCAGCATCTGTCCTAAAAGAGAACGGCCTTCATTTTTTTTTTTTTTAAATATGCGACTGTCCTCTTTCTCTTCCAGCTGTGAACTCTCGTTCTGCTCGGGTGCTCTTCCTCCTGGTTGCCCCGGGTCACCTCGTCTTCCTCTACACCATCAACTCCCTGAGGGGTGGGCACACCACCCTGACACCCATCTTCATCACCTTCTACCTAGCTGCTGCACTACTGCAGGTACTCACACACACACACACACACACACACACAACACACACACACACACACACACACACACAAACACACACAAACGCACACAAAAAACACACTTTTTATTCCTTACTAGTATTTTATTACTTTTGGTATGAGCTGCTGCCATACACATTCAGCAGAGCCAGAATGAGAAATCAGTCTCTCTTTCTGAAGATCTCTTTTTTGTTTTGTGATTTATCTGATTTATTAGATTAAAATACATGTGCAGTGACTTCCTTAAAATACTGAGCAAAGATTTAATGGAAGTGGAAATGGAAGTCAAAAATAATTGTAGACTCTTATAATTGTGATTCACTATCTAAATAATTACACGACATACGTAACATAATATTACATCTCCATAATTATGAGTGAAAACTTCATAATTACAAGAGCAGGATTTCATAATTACATACACTATATTGTGTGCTCCGTCAGATTCTGTGACCTGATTAGGAAATTCAGAGTATATCACCAGTGCAAACGTTTCTACTTTTAGATGAGGTCAGTAATGTTGACAGCTTAGATGCATTTCAGATGCATCACATTGTGTCTGTGACACCTCTCATACTGGTTTAACTGGTCCTGAACAAACACACTGACTCCGAGCAGGTCAGAGTGTCCTTTGTCTGAACAATCCGGATGACTTCAGATGGACCGTGTTGACTAATTGTTCTGAGACCATGATCTCATAATTTAGACTTAGTCAGACTTAGGAAATGCAACAGGGTATCCCACTATTGACCTATGCAGTCAATCAAATACAGACTTCCTGTTGATACATTTTGGGAAGTGGTTCGTGAAATTGAAGGTTTTCCTCTTCTTCGTCTTCCTCCAGGTGATAATTCTCCTCTACCTGGCAGACTGGATGGTCCACTGGATGTGGGGCCGAGGCATGGACCCCGACAACTTCTCCATCCCTTACCTGACGGCTCTGGGTGACTTGCTGGGGACCGGCTTCCTTGCCCTCTGCTTCCACATGCGCTGGTTCATCGGAGACAGAGACGCTAATGCGGGCAACTGAATGCATGCAGACACACACACACAGACAAACACACCACAAAAGGACAAAAAATGAATCACATACTGTACGCTTGCACGCACGGACAGTGACGAATATCACCCGTATGCCTAAACATTATCTGGAAGTGGACGTGGTCTACAATAAAAGGGCTAATCTCCTGTAGGGCTCTGGTTTATGGTATAATGGACTTGTAGGGCAATAGTGTTTCATCATCAGGATTTCACAGCAGCAGCAGCAGCAGCAGCCCAGAATCCAGACAGCAACTCACACATATCTCCACCTCAGTCACTGAACAAAACTCCACCTGATGGATCCAGCCCCACAGACTACACCACTGCTTTATCTTACTTAATAACTGAGTCCTACTACTTTTGCTATTATTATACACTTGACAATGATTATTGTTGTTGGTAAATGATGAATTTGATATGAGTCGATATCTCTTCTACGTACAGGGCCAGTTCTCATTATTTTCAATGGGGACGTTAGCCTTCCCGTCTTTAAAGATCAAGTTTGAACACTTGAAAAGAAAAAGTCCAAACAAGTCTAGAATACTTAATCACCAAGTGCTATACCATACATACAGAATGAATATCATATGAAATGCAAATTTAATGTGTCTCTTTTCTGATTGAGTAGAGTTCATAGGGCTAGCTTTGCTCTGTTTTACATTGGCCTGGTGACAGTAGGGGACAGGGTTGGGAAGTTTTACCACAAGGGGACTGGACCACGATCATAACGAGACAAATCCCTTTTGGCGTTGCTCCCGTCAGCGGATGGCTTAATTTCCATTGGGACAGGAACAAGGTTGTAATTCCTGGGCTTACTTCCACTTAATTTTGGGCTTGAGAATTACAGATATCCGATCTGAGGTCAGAGCAGAACAAACGCATACATCAGCCAACACCAGAATGATTTGATTTTGTTAATGGTTGAGAATCGTCTAATTATTCAAAAGCTTTCGGTTAATGAGAGATGTTCCATACAATAGCCTGTACTTTATTCCTCAGAGGTTACTTCCAATTTTTTTGTGCCAAATCTACTAAAAACTGCCATTATGTAATATCCTGAGTAAGATTCTCCTTCTTTGTTTGAGCAAACACACAGAAACAGTGGGAAACAGTATGTGGTAAAAGGCAGCACAACTGTCAGTCAGGAATGTGTCAGTGTACCTGACACATGAAAACACACCTCACTGTTTGTTGCAGCTCATGATGGGTTTTTATATATTTGCCAAGAGGTTAGAGAGGTCTTAATTTGTAGTGAGCTGTTCCAGGCGAGAATAACACCAGTCCCCGTGTCTGAAATCATCTGCCAACGCTCTACTGGAACAGGCTAGTTGTTGTTGTTGAGTTGCCCAAGTCAGGCTTATAGTAAGTGACAAGAGGCTCAACGTGCTGCAGTGCACTGGAAACAACCTGCAGAGCTCGTCCAACTAACGGCACAGTGTTTACACGTGGTGCAGAATTGTGAGAGTCTGTCAAGTCGCTTTAGCCAGGATGTGCTCGTTCAGTTTCAGTCTGACATCAGGTGAAAGGTACTGATTGCTGATATTTTGTGTTGATATTCAGTATCTTTAGATCTTTCATTTCCCGTTAGCGCTGACACCATGTTGGAGTACTGAATCAATGACAGACAGGCCAATGAAGTTATTTGATGTCAACAGTTAGGTCACAGAAGCTGCAGGAAGTTGTGGCAAAGCTTTTTTTTTTTTTTAGTATTTTAGTCATCTGTATCCTTAGATTCAGACTCGCCAAAAGATCAGCGTATTTCTTAGAGTTGTCTGAGCCCCGGTCACAATCACAAGAATGATTTGTAGACATTTAATAGACAGGAGCTGATCATAGAGACACATCTTTTAAATGACCTGTGTGAACTTGTAGTCGCCTTAGGTCCCCTTCAGTAACTCTTTATCAATTACTGAAGGGGGATAAAGGTCAAGGAAACGGGGAGTAAAAGGCAGGTCAAATAGATTCTGTAGAGTGGAGCAATTTATTTTTCTCTTGTCACATAAAAATGATAGAATAACTAATAATAATCTGTCTGGTCATGGAGAACCTGACCTTTTGATGAATAAACGACTGGACGATGTTTAATCAATGGGCGAAATTTTAGCCACACATCGGTTTAACCCTAATGCATACACACACACACACACACACACACACACACACACACACACACACACAAGCTATCTGCCACCAGACTTTGAGACCCAGCTGACCTGAGCTGACTCTTTCTTTGAGGGCTGACAGGCGCGGGAGGGGGCGGGGAGGAGAATGCAAAAGGAAGTCGTGAGCCATTTTGACAGACTGTACCGAGTACAGACGTTGGCCCAGTGGTGAGGCCCAGTGTCTTCGGAGAAACTTGCATGTGATGCTTGACTTATCCAGCGCTTGTCGGACTTCTGTGCTGTTTCGAAGGGGGCCAGCAGAATGCATGTGCAGGGCACATAGTGTGAATGTGCAAAACTTGATTACTTTATCTGTTCAATTATTTTTATTTTATTTTTTTTTGGTCTGACTGATTTTATTTTTTAAATGTGTCGATTAAAATTGCGATTTTCTTTTTTCTATTCCTTTCCTCCTTTCCCTAATCTTTTTAACTCTTCACGATTATTGTTTTGTGTCATGGATTTTTCATCAAACAAACAAACCACTGTAAAGATGAGGCAACTTCTCGACGCTGGTCAAATGCACAAATGTACTGTAATCTGCAAAACGGACACCAGAGGGCACCGCAGGGATTCCCGTACAACTGTACAACTTCTCAGTGCATCTCTGTGTTCTCTGGATTCAAACCCACGCATGTCCACCTTCAGTGACATTTATTATGTCTCCTTTTCTAAAGCGTTTGACTCGTTGTAAAAGTTGCATCCTTCCATCTGTTCACCTTCAGTCTGTATCGTCCACTCTCTTACTGAGCAGGTGCCAGCGTTCTGCCTCTGTGTCAATGGAAAGTTGTGAATACTTCTATAAGGGGGCAAGTAATGCTTTGTCTATTTATTTTTAGAAGCACACAAAGCAAATTGTACATACTATATTTATTCTATATATAAGGTTGTTTATTTTGTCATTTCATTTTGGCTCCGTTTCGTTGTCACCATGTTGATGTCATTTTTTTTTCTTCTCTTTTATGTGTTTTTTTTTCTTTGCAAAAGGCCAGTAGAGCTTTTTGGTGCATGCCGCAATAGAAAGGCGGTGAGGCTAATGAATAGCACAGTGCCTAATACCAGTCTTTACACACGTCACACATATGCGCACACACCCTGTGTCAAACAGGGAAAAAAACATACTTATAAGACATAGAATGGCCTTAACCTACCAGAGCCAAGCTCAACTCAGAGTAACCAATCAGGAGCTAGGTTCGCCACAGAGTAGCGTCTCTTTAATTAGCTTTGATTAATAAAAGATGTACAGTAAGTTGATTTATGATGATGTGTAATGCAATAATGACTTTATATGATGCAGCGGTGGAGAGGAGGGCTGGTAGCGTCAGTTACAAACTTGAATCTGCAAAAAAACAAAAAAAAAAACAACATTTGGACTTGGAGGCTGAAAAAAACACGAGGCTGGTCACACAGGGCATCTGAAAAGTCTGGAGTCAAGTTAAGCACCAACAGAAGTAAGATTTGAACCCACAGACACCAGAAAACCAGAATACTTCTCCTTATGAATCCAGATGTTTCTCCCTGTGTCTGCCTTTAAAATCCTCCACCCACCTACTGCCTTGTTAACCTCAGTGCTTCAAACCCCTCTCGAGCCCCTGAACTCACAGGGAACCACACTGATCCTCAGGCTGCCAGCATTCACATCCACATCGAGACTTTGATTCAAACTTTCATCTGTCCCAGTCGGCTCTGCTGCCTCTGAGAAACTGACACTGGGGCTGAGATCTTTGCGTTCTCTGTGTGTTCTTCTTGTAAAAGCCCTCCCTCTGTGAGGCTGGAGGAAGGCTTTCTCCCTGCAGGACTTTGTAAATTGCTGGAAATAAAGGACTATATTATTTCATACCATTCCTCAGTCTTAAGTGTCTGCTTTTGTTAGTTAATGTGGATGTGTCTGACAAGATCGATGCTGATACATGTTCTGTTGTCAGAAGACGGGTGAGGCTCATGAAGTTCTGGCTTTATGAGCTTTTCAATAAAATATTCTTCATTAGTCCCTGAATGGAAAGTTAATGTATTCATATGATAGACTACTGTGACAGGACAAGTCAGTCACAAGGTGTTACCTCTTGTGGGACTTCTTTATGGACTGTTAAAATATAGATTGGAAAAGAAAAATGATAATGTTTGCTTTTTCTTGGTCCAGTATTGACATTGTGTGAACAGAGATTTTATAAAATATTCCTATCAAATGAAATAAGTAACACCGTGAGACTAAATATAGTATGATATGACTTTACCTCAAAAACTATATTATACCAAATACTGGATTAAAAACAACAGTTTGTATAAATTTGATATTGAATACAACAACAACAATCAACTCTTACACCAGGAATAAAAGAGTTTGGATAAAAATATTTAATCATTAATTAAAATTAAATAGATACAAAATAGAACGAAAAGAGTAAAGAAGTTAATAAAATTCATCATCTTTAAATACACTGATTCACGTTTATAATCTGGGATACAAAACTGGCAAATGTACATGGGTGCAAACGGGCCAATAAAACAGAAGAAAAGGGTAAATAAAAAAGGAGAAGTACTACAGTAGCTTATTTAACAGGAGATGAGCAGCGGGTTGACGCTGCTGGTTTGACATCCTGGAGATGGAGCCAGAAGTTTCTCTCTGCTCTCTCCTGCTTCATCGTCCCCTCCATTTACAAGGAGATCCCTGGAGGACAGCCGGAGACATAGAGCATCAGCAACCTTCAGGACCTGAGAAGGACCTGAATGGAGAAAGTACAGAAGAAAACTTAAGCAACGAGCAACCCAAACACATGAATACATTGCCGACTGAAAGATGCGGAAGAGACCTACCGTCTACACTCCTGCTGCACACATCCAGAGTCTCCATCACAATCTTCTCCAGGGCTGTGCGGGACACGTTCTGAAAGGAATGTTAACTTTACTTTAACAAACATGAACAAGTACAACAATAAAGGCAAACAGGCTAAATCTGGTATGAGTTGCTTAAGTTTGTTTAAGAGCCACAGGCTTGACTTCCAAAAGAAATAATATACATTACAGTATTTGAGAAGTGTTGGCATTCATTGGTGTTTGTGGACATCAGTATCAGGTCTTGCCAGTCTCTATATAAGCCTTGTGATACCCTAATATCAATAAATCCTGTGCACATCCAACTGGGATGGAATAAACACTGGATGGTGCTGAAGAGGTACATGTGTAGGAGGTGCAAGGTGTGTGAGGGTGTGTTGTGTGTGTGTGAACCTTGTTGCGTAGCTGCAGCAGCAGTGTGAGGGCATCTGTGACTTTCTCCTCCAGCAAAGACAGACGTGTCTTTTCTTTCTCCTCTTCCTCAGGCCTCTGGCAAACAGGAGCGGAACACATTATTGCAAAACAAAGACAAAGACAACTGAAGAGTTTCCGGAGCATCTGTGGAACATTTGACACAGGAAGCAAGCTGCTTGATGTTGCCCCAGTGGTTAATATTTCATTCAGGTATCGCTCTCCTACCTTTTCTTTTTCAAACCCTCTGCTTCTCTCCGACTGCTCTTGGTTTTGTCCTTTCCAGCTGCAGCGCCCCCTGCTGTCCTTAAAAGTGCTGATGTGATGTTTATCACGTAGGTGATTCTGAGAGGGAAGTTGGTTCTGATGGTTCTGACATCTAGAAGTAAAAAAAAAAAAAACATGACATGTGACATTCACAGTAGGAAAAAAGTTTGTGCACAGCGGTGGTGTATGTGCATTGGGTGTAAGCTAACCCTTTGCCACAGCCGTGTAGCGGGCTGACATGCTTCTTCACCTCCGACAGGCTGCACTGCCCCTCCTCCCCCATCCCCCTGTCTTCCTCTTCTTCATCAGAGGCAGCTTTCCCCTCCACTGCTCTCTGCAGACACTCCCCATCTGCAAACAGGAGAAGTG